>NC_049911.1:10629881-10929881 GCF_001411555.2 Juglans regia | reverse complement strand
AATGAAGGAATTAAAAATGAAATGATATTTATGAAAGTATGCTAAGTAATAATATTTTACGATATATATATATATATATATATATATATATATGTAATGGTCTTCTTTGGCAGCCCATATTTATGCATCTTAAGAATAGTTGTATGCATCTGAGATGGATGCTATCTGTAGTAACTATTATCTTTATTTTCCATGAAATGAATTGTTGATATTTATGCTTGATGCTAAGAAATGATGTTTAAATGAGGCTATGAAATGATATTTAAATGACGCTATGAAAGGATATTTAAATGAGGTTATGAAATGAAGTTTAAATAATGCTATGAAATTATGCTTAATGGATGCTATGAAAAGATGTTTAATGATAATGTTTATGCTTATGCTTTGAAATGATATTTATGAAATGAAATTGACTGATGAATGAAAGAAATAAAAATAAAATGACAAAAAAAAAATGAAATTAATTAATGTTTGTATTAAGTTGTTTAACAACCATGATTGAATGAATGATAGTACCAATGGACTGGGCAGATTGCAATTTCGGGTAAGTAATACTAGTAGTGCACCCAGTGCTACCCCCTGATTGAAAGGAATTCTCAACCTGCGGCCATAGACATAATCCAGGTCCAAAAGATTGATAACCCCAACACACGGGACCTAAGAGCATTCTCATTGGATTGGCCAAATCCATCTTCAAAATTTAGCCAATATCATACTTTTTTGCATTTGCCTATTCCATTTAAATTCAATCTCCACATTGGATTAGCCATTCACTCTCTATATAATAATTTTTTTATTTAATTTATTGGTATCACATTTTATAATTCTACCAATTTAATATTAATAATAATTATATTCTAATTAAATTAATATTAAAAAAATCATATTTTCAAATGTCATTTAATGCTAATAAAAAAAATTGAGATTAAACTTAATTGGAGTGAGAAATTATTATTTTAATGTTTGATGAACCAATTGTGGTTATTTATATTTGGTTAATCACTGTAGAAGAAATTCAAATTATTTTGGAGATGGCCAATCCAATGTAGAGTCTTTTTTGTACAAATTATCTAAATTTTAGCTAATCTCCTCATTTGGCCAAGCCAATGAGGATGCTCTAACAATGTGTATCGGCCAGAGAAAAAGTTATAACAGTTAAATTCAATGTTGTGTCGTTTAGCTCTTTATGAAGGAATGTACAAGGTGGGAGATGTTTTGAACAATGAAAATCTTTTTAAAGAAAAACCCCACCTTATAATGTTTTCAAAGGAAAATAAATATTTTATGTAAAGTATGTAGAGGAATGATGAATGCTTGAACGAAAACCTATGTTAGCATATTTTTACAGTATGAAGTAACGTTTATTGAATATTCAACTCATTTTGTCTTTATCTTTGTCCCTCCCCCTCCTAGGAACAAAATGAGGACAAAGCGTTAGGACATACATAGTCCAAGAGAAAGGTGACATAAGCCTAGGCCTGTTTATGTAATGTATGAAAGAATTTTTTAATAAAATGACTTTGTAATTAATTTAATGATTTCTGCTGTAAACTCTGTTTTAATTTACAAACAGTTTAAATTTTAAACATAGAATCTTTTATATCTTGGAAAGGAAAGGAAAAAGTTTTAAAATGTTCAGTAATTCTCATCTCATTTTCTAAAATTATTTTCTAAAGTTCCATCGCAAGGACAGAAGTTACAAAGTGAAAACTTAGTAAAGTTTGTCATAGTCTAGCCAGGGGAAGGAAGACCAACACTCTTTACAAGAAAGAAGCAAGGTTTATTAATGGGGATGTTATTGCCATTGAGAATGAAATCTCCACTGAGCTATGACATAAGAGACTTGGTCATATTAGTTCAAAGGGATTTTAGATTCTTGCAAAGAAACAACTCCTATCCACTATCAAAGTTACACGACTAATGTCTTATACCCATTGTCTGTGGGAAAGCAACGAAGATTTTCTTTTTATAAATTTTCTCCAACTAAAAATGGTGATATTCTTGACTTATTTCACACTGATGTTTGTACTACAAATGCCAAACATCTTGGTCGTAAACTTTATTGTGTTACTTTTATTGATAATTACTCTAGAAAGAATTTTCTACTGAAAACTAAAGACTAAGTGCAAGATGTGTTCAAGGTCTTACATGTGAAAGTAGAAAGGAAAACTGAAAGACAACTAAAATGCGTTCGAAAATGTTAATGGTGGTGAATACAAACAACCATTTGAAGAGTATGCAAAAGTCATGATATCTGACTTGAGAAAATAGTTCCTAAGACACCATAGTAGAATGGTGTAGTAGAGAGAATGGAAAGAGCTATTTGTTAAAGGATCAAATGTATGCACTCTCATGCAAAATTGCATAATTCCTTTTAGGTTGAGGCAATGAGGACAACAATTGACTTGGTCAATCTTTCTCTTTAAGTTACTTTGGATAGTGGCATTCCTGAAAGAGTGGACAGGGAAAGATATTTCTCTTGTGCATTTAAGGGTGTTTGGTTGCAGTGCTTTTATTCATATTTCTAAATATTAAATTTGATAACAAATCCAAGCAGTGCATTTTTTTAGTTATGCACTTGAAAATTTTGATTACACATTGTGAGATCTAGTTAAGAAGAAAATTCAGATAAGCATAAATGTTGTTTTCTTTTAAGATCAAACCATTAAAGATGTGAGTCAGATTAAAAGCATGGGTCTTTCAATGAAGAGCTTATTGACATGGATTCATTTTTCCTTCTTTTGTGATGCAAGATGATTAAAGAATTTGATTATACATTGTGAGATCCAGTTAAGAAGAAAACTAAAAGAAGCATAGATCTTTTGTTTGAAGATCAAAATATTGAGATAAAAAATATGTGAATAGTAATGAAATGGTTTGAGTTAAGATGTTTTATTGGGATTTGGGAAAGGAGTGAAAAAGTTGAATAAAATTATTATAAAATTAAAATATTCTTAGAATAGTTTTTTAATATTATTTTTGTATTAAGATGTAAAAATGTTGAATTATTTTTTGTATTTCGTTTGAAAGTCTGAAAAGGTATAATAATTATGTAATGATTAGACGAAAAAGTTAAAAATTTGAAATTGAAAAGTGTTTGTGTTTGAATGATGCTTGGGAAGGATTATGAGATTAGATTCAACATCCAAACGAGGCATAAGTCTTCAATGAAAAACTTGTTGATGTGGATTCAGTTTTTCTTTCTTTTGTGATGTATGATGAACATGGGGGAGATGTATTAGAAGAACAAGTTGATAGTGTTGAAAGTGGTGAACCTAAAATAGATTATATGAGACTAGAACAATAAGCAAAACAACCTTCTTTGGAACCACTAGTAGAAAATTAGTTAAGAACATCTATTAGAGAGCATCAACCTTGAACTAGGTTTTCTATTGCTAAGTATGTTTTGCTTTCAAATGAGGGAGAGCCAAAATGTTATCAAGAGGTTGTGTTGTATGATTAAAAAAAAAAAAAGGAGTGGTTGAGAGCCATGCAAGAAGAGATGAAATCCCTACATGAGAACCATACCTATAAGTTTGTAGAACTACCAATGGATAAAAGAGCACTAAAGAATAAATGAGTTTTCAGATTAAAGATTGTGCCAAACAGTTCACAACTAAGGTACAAAGCACATTTGGTTGTGAATGGATTTAGTCAAAAGAGAGATATTTATTTTGAAGAAATTTTTTCAATGAATTTAGAGATTGAACAGCTTAATATAAAGACTATTTTCCTCTATGGTGACTTTAAGGAGGAAATATATATGGCGGAACTAGAGGGGTTCACGACAAAGAGCAAAGAGCATCTTGTGTGTTGATTGAAGAAGAGTTATATAGAGTCAACCAGACACCTAGACAGTGGTACAAGAAATTTAAGTCCTTTCTGGTTGAGCACGAGTATGATAAAAACTACTTTTGAGCATTTTACAACAAAAAGTTCTTTGATGGTCAACTTATTATTTTCTTACTATATGTGGATGACAAATTAAAAAGAGAGTTGTGTAAGTTTTTATCTATGAAAGACTTGGAACCTGCAAAATAGATCCTTGGCATGAAGATCTCTCATGATAGAAATAATGCCAAGTTGTGACTATCTCAAGAAAGTTATATAAAGAAAATACTAGACATGTTCAACATGGACAAGGCAAAACTAGCAAGTCTTCCACTAGAAAGAAAAGGAAGTGATACAAAATGTGCCTTATGCATCAGCTACGAGTAGCTTAGTGTATGCTATGTGTGCACAAGGCCCGATATCGCTTATGTTGTTGGAAATGGTGTGAAATAGATTCTCCAATATCTCAATGGTACTTCCATGGTGTATTTATGCTTTGGAAATGGTAAGCCTATATTTGATGGGTTTGCAGATGTAGATATGGCTGGTGACATTAATTCTAGGAAGCCTACCTCATGGTACTTAATTACTTGGGTTAATTACACTTTACCCTTTCAAACTTTCACTCAATTCACAATGTGTCTCCGAAACTAATAATTGCATCAAATTGAACTCTCAAACTTTCAAAACTTCTCAATCCCCCCTTCTGTCTACCAGTAGCGTCAAATCTAACGAAAATTCACTGCAAAGATGTAATTTTCATCTAATTTATTATCATTGACCATATAAAATATAAAATAATATATGTTATCAATTAATAATAAATCATTAATCATTAACCATATATAAAATTATTTTATACCTAAGTTGCAAGCAAGTATGAATAATCTATGTATACAATGAAATTATTTGATATTCATTAACCATATATAAATTAATAAAAAAAAAATTAATGATTTATGATTTATTATTAATTGATAGTATCCATTATTTTATATTTTATATAGTCAATAATAATAAATTAGTTGAAAATTACATCTTTGCAGTAAATGTTATGCACATGACCAGCACGTGTAGTGAATTTTCGTTAGATTTAATGCTGCTAATAGATGGAAGGGGGGAATTGGCAAGTTTTGCTAGTTCGAGGGTCCACTTTGATGCAATTATTAGTTTTGGAGGCACATTGTAAATTGAGTGAAAGTTCAAGGGGACAAAGTGTAATTAACCATAATTATTTATTTAGGGAGAGTTATATCATGGCAATCCAGATTGTAAAAGAGTGATGCTTTGTCTACCACAGAGGCTGAGTATATTATCATTACTAAAGCTAACAAGGACTTGCTATATATGAAGAAGTTCTTAAAAGAATTGGTTTAGAAACAAGAGAAGTACATTATCTAATATGATAGTCAGAGCGCTATCCATTTCAATAAGAACTCAACTTTTCATTCAAGATCAAAACATATTAATGTGAGGTATCATTGGATTCGTGATGCATTGGAGATGAAGTTATTAAAGATTGAGAAAATTCCTACTTGTAAAAATGGGTCAGATATGATGACAAGATCACTACCTATGCAAAAGCTTGAAGTATGTAGAAGAAAAACAAGATTGGTGGAGCCTCTCACATAGTCGGGAGGAAGGAGATTTGTTAGATGGGTCTCTCCATGTGAGGGAAACCAGTGTGAGCTATCTGAGTGGCATTTTGATAATTCTAAAAGGTAGGTTTGTGTTTTAAAAATTCATGTGCCCCATGTGTAAGTGAGAGAGAAAAAGAAAATTTTGAAAAGAAATAGGAAAGGTGTGTGGCATAAATTCATTAACTACCAACAAGGATTCACTTTCAATCACAAGATGATGAATTCCAAGGTGGATACTAAGCTAAAGGCCCCGCATAATAGCCAACCCCTTAATCTCCACTGCATTCAAAACAGCATGTTCCTTCTTTGCTGCAGACATCATAACAACTCCCTTCGAATCCCTTAAAATTGCTCCAACTCCAGCAATCGAACCATTTGAAGATAAAGCTCCATCTACATTAAGTTTCAAAGTACCAAGAGGGGGGAATTCCCATCTGTAGTAATTCTTCACAGCAGGTAAAGGTTTACATTTCAGTTCTTTGAAAGATCTTTGCATAGCCAATGCATATCCCACTGCAGCCTCTGCATTCACACACTTCTCCTCAAAGATCTTCATATTTCTTCTATACCAACAATTCCAACAAATTAAGAAAAATAGTTCAAGCATTTCTTTAGATCTGTCCTGAAGAAATCCTATCACAGCATCTAGAAACAACTCATTATTACTAATCTGCATCATCATAGGAAAATGATTAAGCCAAACTTCTTTGATAGATGGACAATAACAAAGAGCATGTAGGACATCTTCCCTTTCAGCACTACAGAAAGTACATTCTCCCTCAACCATCACTTGTTTCTTCATAAGGTTATATTTAGTAGGTAGGATCCCTTTGACAGCTTTCCAAGCAAAGATTTTCACCTTAGATGGAAGTTGCATAGACCAAATTTCTTTCCATAGCTTCTTCAACAGGGTAGCCCTCGAAGATTCACCACATTGCCTACTCTGGTTCAAGGATCAAAACAGCCTATAGGCACTCTTAACAGAATAGTCACCATGTGCTTCCTGAACCCAACAAAGCAAATCAGACCTTCCATAACTCAAGACAATATTCAAAATCTTTGAAGCCACATCAAGTGGAAACATAGAAGTAATTTTTCCCACATCCCACCCCTGATAAGCATCATCCATTAAATAATTCACAGTAGCATATTCTTCAAGAGCAGCAACCCCACTTTCACTCTGTAGATTAGACAATTTAGGCATTCCAGGTACCCAATAATCTTTCCAAATTCTTACACCTTGACTAGAACCAATCCTCCAAAGACAGCCAGCTCCTAGTTTATGTATAGTACTCCAAAAACCTCTCCACACAAAAGAAGGGTTGTGACCCAGTGTAGCATCCAAAAATTTGTCTCTAAGGAAATATTTAGCATTGAAGATCTTATGCAATAGAGAATTAGTATTTTGCATAATTCTCCAACCTTGCTTAGCTAAAAGAGCATCATTGAACACTATAGGATCTTTAAAGCCCATGCCCCCGTCCTGCTTAGACTCGCACATCTTGGACCAACTCATCCAATGTGTCTTGTGTTCATCCTTCTTCTGACCCCACTAGAATTTAGCCATCAACTACTCAAGATCAGTACACAAAGTGGAAGGTAGTTTGAAATAGCTTATAGAGTAAGTAGGAATGGACAATGCAACAGCTTTAATCAAGATTTCTTTTCCACCAACCGAAAGCATCAACTACTATTCATTTTCACACTCTACACCTATAACTTTTTCATAGGGTGTGGGGTGTAGAATCGTGAATAGTGGCTAATGAGAAGAATTTTTCTAAGTTTTAATAAGACTAGGTCCCATGATTTTTCCCTTTACATTGGAAGCCTTTACATTGGAGGATTTTTCATGTAAAAATCTTGGTGTTTTATTTGTGGATTGTTTGATTTTCTTTATTCCGTTTGTGAGTTTATTTTTCTTAGACTACCAATTTAATTTGTACAAAGAAATGTAGAAAATCTTCTGTGAGTCAAATTACCAATTTAATTTGAGTTTACCTCAACAAACTTTTAGTGAATTAAACAAGTAGGGAATCTATTTAGATTAAATATATTTCAAAATCTGATGGCTTTAGTACTAAATTGTAAGGTTAGCATAATTAAAAGATAATTATTTATTTTATTCAACTTCATAATCAACAAAGCATCATGGGTCTAGTGCTAAGATTCTAAGATAACACCTCGTGTTAAAAATCAGGTTCGGTTTCTAATATTGAGAAAATATTTAGAATGAGAATTTTGTTTTTTGAAACTTTTTAAAAGTAGAGTGCACTGGAATATATGAAAATAATTTTTTCTGAAATATAATTATTTATAAATATTTTTGTGAAAAAAAACACTACATCCACATACAATGATATCGAGACAAATATAGAAATAATAATGCAGAAACACAGGAATCAAGCACACACGTGACACACAAAATTTAAAGTGGTTCGGCAACATACCTACATCCATAGAGTTGCAGAGAATTTTATTCCTGAGGAGATTACAAACATACATAGTGAGTTACAAAAGCTTCCTTTTACTCACAAATCTCAAATCTCTCTAGAGGGCTTCATTCTCTCTCAAGAATGTTCACAATGGACCTTTTTCTCTCTCTACTATTTTGCACAATTCAATCTCTTACATATTGAACATAAATATTACATATTTACAAGAAATAGTGTCATAAACCCTAATATGGAAAAAGAGGGTTATTCAATCAAGCAGAGTGTCGAACGCCTCGAGGGAACAGCCTATCCAACATTGGCTTGAGCGGCCAATTGAACGACACTCGAGTGAACTCTAGAGTTGAGCTTCGCTCGAGCCTACTTGTTAGGGACCCCGGTCTTGTCCCTAACACTAAGGACCACAAGCTCGCCTTGGTGTGAATAAAGACCAAGTGACCTTGCCAACTTGCTTGGTCTTTGGCCAATAATGGCACGTAGGATGGCAATGATGGGTTCCTAGGTTGATGAAGGTTTAGATGATGATGAGTTCGGATGGTCTATGGGATGATTATGGGTGTTTGATGCAATGGCAATGGCTAGAAGGTTGCCCTTGATGTCGGGGTCCATTGGATGATGATTAGGGTTGGTATGATGAAGTGTAGCTAGGGTTTTGTGTAGTGGCCAAGGATGATTTCGAGATTGGAAGAGTTGGACTAAGGTTGGAGTCCTGGATGAGATGCTAGGGTTTGGAAATGATGTGGAAAGTGAGGCTAGGGTTTGGTGGCTAGGGTTGACCGACTTTGGGGTTGGATGACCCTTAATGTTAGGGTGGTTCAGTTTTGGCAAGAGGATTGAGTCTTTGATTGACTAGGTCTATGGAAGATGTTTGAATGAGTCTAGGGTTGCTCCTTAACTTTAGGGGTTGGCTAAGGTAAGGAAGTTATGATTTGGATATGGGTAAGGTGGCTAGGGTTGATTCTAGATGGCAAGATGCATGGGAGTTGTTAGGAATTTGAAGTTTGACTAATACAATGGAGGGATTTCGAATTTGGTGAATTTGGAAGATAGTGATGAATGAGGGAAGATTCCTAAATGGTGGAAATCTTGGAGGGAATTGGGAATTCGAATTTGGCTAGGATTGATAAGTCAAGAGTTGACTTGAGAGATTTTAGGAAGAGTGATATAAGGGATTGAGTGATTGAAAGGATGAGTGATTCTAGGGAAGTTTCTAGAATTAGGGGATGAGATTGGATTGAGTCAACTTTCCTTGAATTAAGGAAGTTGCCAAAGAGAGACTCTTGATGGACAGCTAGGGTTTGAGTGGGTGGAGGCTATGTGTATTTCGACTAGGGTTTTATGGATGGGTGACTTTGGTGTGGCCAAATATAGTAAGTGGGAAATATGGCTAGGGTTTTATGAGGGGGTGGCTAGGTAATTTATGGAAAGTGGACTAGGGCAAACACTATAGTGGGTGAGACTTAGTTTTTTGGTGGATCAAATGAATGCAAGGGAATTTATGGATGAACACTAAGGATGAACACGAATGCACATTCAAGAAAACAATGGTGAATAACTTCAACACCAATTATAGAATGCATAAAGATGAATGGACTCAACAAAGAGTATGAAGATTCTTTTTGGTTTATATGGATATTTTTATATGCAAGAAAGTGTAAATGAACAAGATGGAAAACATATATGAACAAGGATAGATAAGGAATGAACACTAAGAACAAATGAACAACACAATGAACAAAATGAACAAAAGATAGCCAATTCCATTATGATTCACTAATTGCACATAGATGGAATAAACCTCTTATATTGATAAATTTGACAAAACAAAGATAACACAACTTGGATTCACAAATTGCACCAAATTGCAAGAACAAGATAAATGAACCACACCTATTCACGAATTGCAAGGTGTGATCCTCTCTTTGGGATTCACGAATTGCATCCAAAAAGCCCAAGAGCCTAGCACCGAAAGGGTGATCTCAAGAACAATATTCAACCCACTTAGGGAATTTGCCAAAGGTTCAAAAGATGTAAACTAAATGCCTAAGGATCCTATTTATAGAGCTTACAAAGTGGAAACCCTAATTAGTTCCTTAATAAATAAAATAAATAAATCAAGAAATAAGTGATAGTGGCTGGGCCCACGGCATTGGCCCTTGGTAGCCTTATCACAGCTATCCATGCATGCCTAGGACTATGTCCTAGGGCGGTTTTTGATGGGGTCTTGACACTACTATCGCACACGCCATGAGCAAACAAATCTAAGCTTTGCTTGAGCACACCTCAAGCAGACTCTTTGCCTAAGAGTCAAGCTAACTCTCAGTTTGACGTCTTCTCAACTTAAAAAGAACCAGCCTCCATAACCCAATAATTTTCCACTTGGAGACAGGTTCTCCACATGCCAGCCACTATCTCCACCACAAGCCCTATCACCTCTGCACCTCATAACTCCTGTCTTCAAGGCATAAGATGCACTGAAGTTGACCCCGGCTTTAGTCTCGTACATCGCCCTCAGTTAGCATATCTACTAGGAGACTTACAACTCTCATTCCACTAAGAATATCCGGTCTCGAACCGACCCTGGAAAACATCAGAGAACTTGTTGTTAACGTCTCCTTCTCTGATCTGGGCGACTGATCCCACCTCTTACTAATAACCTGCTCTGTTTTCAGTCAATGTGCCCATCTCTTGAAGAGTTTCCACTTCCTTCCTGGAAGTCTAGTCAGCACATTTTCAACTAACTCCCACTCACTCGACCTCCCATCTCATAAGATTTTCCCTTTGTACTATGGTTCACCACCTTTTATCAGCAGGACATTGTTAAAGGTATGCAACTATTGTGGAGCTCTGGTCGTGTTGGAAGCTTTTTGTGAGCATCAACTGTAGTTGTAGACATCCCTAGAATGCCAGAAGCTCTATTTTCGTCTCTCACACCTCTACTCAGCACCGTGGTCTCTGGAGGTTTCCCCAAGCTAACATAAGGAGCTACAAAGATGATTCCATTTTGCTTCCCAATCTTGTTTGCACAACTAAGCCTGCTTTGTTGCAACCTTGTATTTTCCTACACATCACTGGACATTGATGTCAAATACAAAGTTTCAGTCTTCTTACAATGCGCCAAGACCAACGCACCCTTTATGACCTTCCACACTCTTCCAGGAAACACAACTGAATGACTAGTACCATCAAGTTGTCCTACAGAGATCAGGTTGTCCTTCATTGGAAAGTGTATGACTTATTACAAAATCCACACACTCTTGTTCGAGAGTTTGATGTGCAGATCGCCCACTCCCACTAGATCAAGTGCTTCTCCAACAACCACTTACATCTGACCAAAATCACTATCAACATAGTTCTGTATGATTTATTGATGTGACGTGGTATGGAATGAAACCCCTGAATCTAATACATAATCATCAACCGAACTATGCATTACAAGAAATAGAGTGTTCTATATTTCTTCAGTCACCGTGTTCATGTCATACTTAGTACTTTCCTGATTTCGGTTGTCCCTCTTGATGTGGCGTGGCTTGCCACAACTTTAGCAAGTAATCTGCTGCCTAGATCTCGACTTACTCCTGCTCCTATCCCTAGACCTTACAACCCTGATCGTCAACACTCAAGGCCAAAACGACACCAAAAAACTCCCCAGAATTTATCCTGCGTACCTGCTCGATGAGAATGATATCACGTATGGCATCGTAATTCAGTTCAATTTTGTCTGCTAAATTACTTACCACCATCCTCATGGCCTCCCAACTAATTGGCAACGATGCCAATAGAATTAACACTCTAATCTTATCATCAAACTCAATTTCAACCAACGAAACTTGATTTGTGATAGTATTAAAGTTATTCAAATGTTGGGTCATAGATGTACCTTCCATCACTCTCAAATTGAACTATTTCATCATCAAATACACCTTGATATTGGTCGATATTTTTTCGTACATATCAGACAAAATCGCCATGAGATTCGTTGTGATTCTCTTCTTTATAACGTTGTGCGTCACTAATCTAGACAAAGTGAGTCGAATCATTCCCAGAACCTGTCAATCCAACAAATTTCACTCAGCATTGTCCATGCTTTTCAGTTTCTTTCCTAACGGAGAAAGGTGGAGCATTTTCCCATAGAGATAATCTTCAATCTGCATTCTCCAATAACCAAAATATGTGCCATCAAACTTTTCAATTCCAACCTTCACGTCTTTTCCAAACATTGTTCAGCCCCGAACCCCATGAACTTGTAGCTCTGATACCAGTTGTTGTGAAAAACAAGTGTTGGATGGTCATTGGCATCTCTCAACCCCAAAAGCTAGCTCAGAGTTGAGGTTTTCCCTCATACTTATAAAGTGACCACCAGCACCTTCCATAATAGATGTAGGACAACATCAACAATCTCCCTCTAACACATCGGGCCCTGGATCGGAGCAACAACAACCTCTTTCTCTCACTGACTATTGGATAGAGACTATTAATAAACTTGGACTCTAATACTAGTGTTAGGTGGTCATAGGCTTCTCTCAACCCTAAAAATTAACTTAGGAGGTGAGGTTTTCTCTTACACTTATAAAATAACTACTAGCCTATTCTTTAACCATTGTGCACAACCCCAATATATATAAATAATTTTAGTGTACATTTATTTTTTGTCACGAAAATAAATGTTGACGAAGAGTTGAAAGAAATTTTGGAAGATGAAACTTTTTTTGGTTCTCAAAAGATGAAAAGTGGATTTTTTTTTTCTTGAAAAAGCTGAAATTTTTTTGGATTTTTTATTCTTGAAAAATCTGAAAATTCCTCCACTAAAATCTTTATTGTCGGTCTCATTTTCTGAGTTTTGGCTAGGCAGACTTCACTGCACTTTATCCCAAAAATTTACGAGAAAGAAAACACCAAATTATTATATTTTTTAAGCAAAACAGAAAATTAAAGACAAAACAAATAGTGAAAAGATGGTAATGACATAATCGATGACGAATAGAGAGGCCGAAAAGTGGCAGCCCTTCTTGCTCGCCTGAAACCAGCTACAATTTCAACGTAGAAACGTTGCCACTTACATGATCAAATGTAATTCCCCACGGGCTGGCATTATTATAAAAAGAATTCTATTTATTTTTTATATGAATCTAAATTTACTCTGTTTTTGTTTTTTAAGAAATAGGCAAATCTATAATGTTAGAACTATAAATATTATTTCTATTATTAGGATAAAAGAAGTGAGGTGCTAGGGTCATCGATAGTTCTACCGATTTTTTTTATTGAATGGTGTAAATATTTTTTATTTATTTAAATATTTTTTAAATTTCTTTAAATATTTTTAAAATAAAAAATCACAAAATTATTAAAAAATATTTCTTTAATCATTAACTAAAAAAAATAAAGAGGATACAAAACAATGAAAACATCGATACAAAATGTTTGGTGGATGTATCATTTCTCATAAAAGAACTGTACGAGGAAAAGGATTCGAGTTTGAGATGTACTGACAGTCAAACACTTAATGACCTAAGCAATGACGAAGAGGATGTTGGATACGATATTGTAAGAGCATTGGCAAATGGATTTGCCAATGCAAGTTCAAATTAAAGAGGGAAAGTGTAAAAAAACCTCAGCATTGGCCTAGCTAAACTTACAAAGTTTAACGTATCTGCTACAGTAATTGTTAGCAGCTCGCCAAGTATGGAGAGCGACTATTTACACACCAAATTAATTTTTTATCATTTCTCTGCCCGCTCTTTCATTCCCTCGATTTTTTTCTTCTTCATTCCAAAACCCTCGTTTCTTCTATATTTTTTTCTTTCTCCCGAAACTGTCTTCTCTCCTTTCTTCTTCGCAAGAAATTTTCCTTCAGCCCCATTCTTCCCCAGCCCGCAGCGTCCCCTTCTCTCCTGTGGTCGCATTCTCCAGCCAAAAGTCGTCGTCTTCGTGGTCTTCAACGTAAGTCGTGATCAACGTAAGTCTGAAAATTAAGTAATTGCTAAGATTAATATGTATAACTACTGGCTAGGCTGCATATATCTGTGCATATGGGTTAAGAACAATGTCGTGATCAGGGTACGCCCATAAATTAATGCCATTATCAGCTCGATCGAGCTGTAATCTGCCATCAAGTTGTATATATAGTCTTTGGACCACCAGATTAAATTAATTGAGAGCTAGTTAATCAAACAGAAGATCAGAGGCCTCTTACTTGATATTCATGCTCATTGCTCATGGATTTTTGGTGATCTTCCAGCATCATCACACACACACACACACACACACACACACACATATATGAAATATCCACCTCCAAAGTTTTAATACTCTGATGAACTATATACACACACATATATACAAATAAAAAATTATATTTTGCTAGTCAGTACTAATTATATTCAATCTAGGTCCATAATGAAGTCATGAAGTAGAACTACACAAATGCATGTTCTACTAATTTAATAATGTGGTTCACCTTGAGATAAGGGAATTGACTTTGTTGGGTTTGTTTTTTTATGTGAATGATTGGTGTCTGTTTGGTGTATAATATGCTGCTATTTATATTGGATAGTCCTAGAAAAGTGGCTGCAGGTGGTTGTTTGATGCAGTTTAGTGGTGAATCAAGTGTCTTATTATAGTGGAGCTCTTATTTGTTTCTTGAGTGTATGGTTTTTAATTAATTTTGCATGCTACTACTGGTTTCAAGAGTGAAGATGAAAATACCAACCCTGTTTGTTGTTTAGAAATGGGCATTTTTCTGTTTGCTGACCTGAAGAAAAATATTAAAAACATATATATCCCATCTCATTTTCATGTGTGAAGATATGTGTGTAAATACGTCTGAAGACATGTGTGAAGATATGTAAAGAAACTGTAGGAAAGAAAGTTTTGCATGTAGGAACATTATACCATTCTTCCAGTAACAGTGTTCTTGTGATGGTGGTTATTGGTCTGACCAAATCAGAAAGCAAGACCCATTACCTTAGTGCTCTTGGATTTTCTACAGTCCATTTCTAAAAAGTTCAGCTTTATGTTGGGTTTATGCAGAACTCTGTTTGGTGATTTTAGATAATAATGTCTCTTTTAAAGCTGCTAAAATACTGTCTCAACAAATATGTTTTGACTGCATTTTTGGTGATATGAAACAATCTCTTATATGTTAGCATCTGTTCTTCCTATTGTTTTTTCCCTTTTGAGGTTAGTTTGCCAATTAATCTTCACAGCTCTGGTGCCCGACTGTTTGTGTTTGATTTTTTGCTTCAGCATATGATAATTTGTATATTTGTATTTGATGTTAGAGTATGGTTATCATAATGCTCTGGTTTCTCTGTTGGTCTGTACATTTGGGAGATACATTATTTGCACTTGTATAATTTGCTTTTTGGATTTGATTGTTTGATTCAAACTATTTTGAACTTTTGACATTAGGTCTTGCTAAAACTGTTTTTTCCCCTGCCCATGTGATGTAGGAAATATAAGCTTGTATCAGGACAAACTAGAGAGGTTCATAGACTTGAGTAAAGGTACATTTGTCTCTTTGAAATTTTGACATTTGTTGTAAATTTCTCATCTTAAAATGTCATCGTGAATGGTGCTGCAAGTGCAAGGGCACTCCTAATCTTACTATGAAGATTTTACTTTATTTTAAGATGAAAGTGACTGGGCTGGGTCATTTAATATGCAGAGCATACTATCATATGCTCAAATTTGATTTTTTTTTAGAATCTCATTTTCTAATGACAATATTCTTGTGTTGGCTGTAGTTTATTTTCCTCTTAACTGATCATTGCATGATTTTGAATTTTTTCTTCAAGCACCACTTCGACCCTCTACTACCTTGAATTATCAGGCTGCAACACGTTTTATTGAGCATTCTTTCCCTGACCTGACTCCAGGTAAATTGTTCTTTTCTAATTTTTATGTTCATGAATCTTTAACCATTTTTAGCTCTTTGCATTGAGGGATTGCTCATTTTTTGTACACCAGAAGCTAAGTATGAGAAATATTAGTAGAGGAGAGGGGCCAAAGATGAAGTATCTAGAGGAGTGTCCAATAGAAGCGGAAGTATCAATCATCTGAAAAACAATCAGTTCAAATAGCTGCCAAGGAATTTCTTGAGAAGGCAGCCCGTGAACTTTGATAATAAAGGTGGTTTTAGGGGACCTCTCAGATTCTGAGCCTTTTATGTATAATTCTGGATATCATGGATTCATCTTTCCCAGTGACAGTAACAACTCTTTGAAGGGTTGGGTAGAAGAAAGGTTGGCATCTTTGTATATATGATTCTTGGGTGTGAAGGGTTGGCAAAATGTATTATATGAAGAGTATTTGCAAAATAAAAAAAAAATAAAAAAAAAATTGTCAAATATTATTAAAATATATAATATAATATTATTATTTTAATTTTAAGATGGCTAGTTCAATGTGGGTTTACCTAACTAAAAGTTGATGTCATAGTTAAAAGTTGAGATTCTAGTTAAATTTTGGACTTGACAATGACTAGGCCATTGCCAATGCTCTAAGGTTTTGTGAACCCTGTTTCAAGTTATTTATAGTATTACAAAGCTACGATAGTGTTATAATTTTCAGAAATGTGCCAAATAGTGGCCCGAGAGTTTTTTTTTTTTTTTTTTTACTTAATGATTAAAAACATATTTTTTAATAATATTATGAATTTTTTTAAATATTTATGATAATTAAAAAAATATATAAAAAAAATTAAAAATTAAAATACACTATTCGGTGATCCTGAATAATTTCAGTAACCATAGTACCGCTCTATAAGTTATTTATAACGAAAATGGAAAAAAAACAACCTACTATTACTAAGAAAAGACAGATAAGTGATTCTTTCTCTCACTCTTGTCGCATCACCTGCCCCCTGTATATATATATACCCCTGAGACATTGATACATCAAATCTGGAGGAGAGAAACACAAGTTGTAGAAAGATGGCACAAGGAAACGAAGTCCAAATTCCAAGGATGAAATTGGGCAATCAAGGCCTTGAGGTAACTCTCGATTTCAGTCCATGCATACCCGTTTCAATTTTATTTTTCAAAATGTTCCACTTGCATCTGTTCAAGTCGTATTTTTGAAAATTTTGTGTTTAGAATTATTCTCGGCAAAAATACATCAAATCTTGAGATGAGAAACACAAGAAGTTGTCACTCCAATTCATTGTAATTCTTATTTCATTTGTTTTGTTCTTTAATTCCCAGGTCTCCAAGTTGGGGTTTGGATGTATGGGCCTGAGTGGAGCATATAATTCTCCTCTCTCTGATGAGGATGGAATCTCAGTAATAAAGCATGCTTTCAGTAAGGGAATCACTTTCTTTGATACATCCGACATTTATGGGCCTCATACTAATGAACTTCTGCTTGGGAAGGTGTTTATTACCAATTTTCACTTTTATTTCTCTCAAGAAGTTGGATTTTTTATGTTGTTCTGTTGTTAGCAAATTGGTAACATTTGAGGAACACAATAAAACTTGGTGACATTAACTGAAAAAATAAATTATATATCCTCCAGGCCTTGAAGCAATTGCCAAGAGAGAAAATTCAAATAGCCACCAAATTTGGCATCCAAAGACTGTTATCTTCTGGTATGGATGTGGACGGTAGTCCGGAATATGTTCGCTCATGCTGTGAGGCGAGCTTGAAGCGCCTTGATGTGGAATATATTGATCTGTATTATCAGCATCGGGTAGACACAAAAGTACCTATAGAAGAAACTGTAAGTGAATTTTTCTCTGTTTCAGCTAATGTCTGTAATGGGTGGTTTTGCTTATTTTTTTGTTTTGCAGTTTGAAACCATCAAGTATATTGGTCTATCTGAAGCCATTAGGTGGCAAAACTCATTAGGTGCATCTTATTGGTTTGTAGATTGGTGAACTTAAGAAACTGGTAGAAGAGGGAAAAGTCAAGTATATTGGTCTATCTGAAGCCAGCCCAGACACAATAAGGAGGGCACATGCTATCCATCCAATCACAGCTCTACAGATGGAGTGGTCTCTCTGGACACGTGATATTGAGGAAGAGATAATCCCACTTTGCAGGTTTGTTCAATTTATAGCTCAAGTATTTACTAATTATGTTATCCAGAATTATGACTTGATGGTTTTGTGCATGCAGGGAACTTGGAATTGGAATAGTTCCATACAGTCCTCTTGGTCGTGGCTTTTTTGCTGGCAAAGGAGTTGTGGAAAGTTTGGCCACAGATAGCAGCTTGGTATAAATTTCACCAATATTTTCCCATCCATTTATTAGCTTTTAAAAATGTCTATTTAGTTGCCTTTAGAAGGACTTGATTCCACATGGTATTGATTCTTTTTCTTAGAGAATCTCTTCCTTAAAGAACTTTTTGTGTAAATGCATCACTTTTCTCTGTTTTTGTAAGTTGTTACATGTCTTTTAGCAATGCTTTGTATTTTATTTTAAGAACCATACTATATAGTATAGAGTACTTGAGGATTTCAACACTTTTGCCTTTGTGCTTAAATATTACCAAACCAAACTGAATCCAGCTCTTTTTTCTTGAAGGCCCATCATCCTCGGTTCCAAGGGGAGAATTTGGACAAGAACAAGACCATTTATACTCAGATAGAAAGCCTTGCTAGAAAGCATGAATGCAATCCTGCCCAGCTAGCAATAGCATGGGTTCTCAAACAAGGGGATGATGTTGTCCCTATACCTGGTGAGTGAATTTCACATTTTAGCCCTGACTAGTTTAAAGTGGTCTAAAGTTTGCTCTGTATGATCTTTTTTCCTTAAAAAATGTGGTGGAAACAGAGTGACAGTGAAAAATAAGTAGCTGAAGTTCTATCCGATGCCTGCTGTAATGATGGAAAAGCTTTAAATTGGTCTAATTTGCAAGTTTCCAATCATATTCATTTAGCACACATACGGTAGCTTTAGATTTCAGATGTGCTACATCCCTTTATGGTCCCCGGAATTTTAACTCTAGAATCTAGAGCTCAATTTACACTGCAATTTCTGCAGGAATTGTGATACTAATGCATGATTGCTTATATCTCCTTTTAAAAAATAAAGCTAGTTGACACATTCACCTGCATTTCCTCGCTATTCAATTATAGGGACAACCAAGATCAAGAACCTGGATAACAATATTGGCTCTTTGAAGGTCAAACTTACAGGAGAAGCTCTAAAAGAGATATCTGATGTTGTACCCATAGAAGAGGTAGCCGGTAGTAGAAGCTATACAGACACAGATCATTTACAATGGAAATTTGCCAACACTCCACCAAAGAAATGATCCTCTTTACTTACACTTCAATTAGCAGCATGCTTATGTAAACTTTTTGAGAATGATATTAGTATCGTTTGCCTTATATGTATAACACGTTATTAGATGTTTCGGACGTTTGTTCTTCACTATTTTTAAGGATCTTGTGGAATAAATTTTATTATTGGGCAAACCATTTGCAAATCAACACTCATTAGAACTCCAATATTGTACAATGAAAACCATCAAAACAAAAAGCAACTATCTTTTACCACATAGTAGCATTGTTGGTTCCAGTCGCAGGATAGATTGGTCCTCACATAGCTCTGCCAGTTCCTTCTCAGGCAAAGTCACCGTCACAGTCCTAGTAAACCCTTCTTCAGTTGAAGGTGTTACCACAATCAATCCTTCTCCCTCCACATTTCCGACATGATATGAGGCGTGAACCGGCTTTCTATCCTTGTTGAACATTGCATGTATCGACGATGATCTAGCAGAACCTTCTGCCATCGTGCTAGGGACGATCATATGTTCGAAGCTAATGCACGTCAGCTCAGGGCCAAACATCCTAAAGGGTGGTGCAAATTTCCCTCCCTCTACCTTTTGTGCTTCAAGCCAATCTATTACTGACCAAACCTCTTCCTCCTTCATACCCAAAATATGGCTGTGCACTGACTGCACAACATGTCCCAACTCTCCCTGGCCCATCTCTCCTCCCTCCAGTGACAACATTGAGAAGTGCAACGCATTGCCAAAATACCCAAATGGGAGTGAACCTTTCAATAGCCTCCTAAAGTCCGTACAGATTGAGAGAGAGTGTGCAGAGCCATTTTTGGGGCCCTTCACACGTGTGACACGTGTCCAAAAGAATGCGGCTAGAAAATCGAAAGGAGTGGCATCGGGGCAATCTTGATGGACTCCGGAGAGGCATTGTTTGATGACTGAAGTGGGAAATTTGAAGGTGGCTGAGGCCATTTTGAGCGAGGAAGCCTGTGCTTTGGACTTGGCTGCATAATATTCGGCTGATTTTGTGTTTACGTTGGGAACTGGACGGCCATGCAGTGCCATGGAGTTGAAGAAAGGTGGATGCTCGATGGGTTCCCTTCGTGAAGTCTCGGCCCATGACTTGAAGAGTAAAGTTGCAGAGGTTGGGTCTGCAAGCATGTGTGGACAACTTAATCCGATTGCTACTCCCCCTCCTTCAAACTCGTTTATCTGCATATAGAAATGGATTCAATTTTGGGGTCAAAAATAAAGAAAATACTCTAACTACAAAGAGATTACATAAAAATAATTTCATAAATTGATATGAGTTGATGTGGTTTGTCAAATTATAAAATTATTTTTATTATAAAGTAGATCTAAAGAATCAGATGAAGTCACATCAGTTTGTGAAATTATTTTTGTGTAATACTTTTGTGGATGTAGCAGTACTCTAAAAATAAATAACTTTTTTCTTGCTCTTAATTATTTTTAAAAAATAAAAATAAAAACCGAATAATGTCAAACTTATGATTTATCATAATTGGACAAGTGGGATAATAGTTTAACAAAAATTATAGGTGCAGTTATTTTTATATATTTTTTATGCATTGAATTTGATTAATATGATTGGTCGCGTCAATTTTTTTAATATAAAATAATTATTTTGATCAATCACATCAGCAACAAAGTATCTCAAGGATGTAAAAATGATTGTAAGGAACAAAACTCTATTAATAAAAAAAAAAAACTCGACCACAAAGCCGACCAACCTAAATTGCAGCATATTTAGGTTGGTCGAAGTGATGCCTACTGCCATATTAAATTCCTTGCAAAGTTGGCCAGGAGAACCCACAAGTTAAAGCCAATCCAAAAATCCTTAAATTTTTTTTCCCAAATACGCTACGCTTTTCCAATACTTTCTTGGAAGCATGTTTAGTCAAAATAGCAGGATAAAAAAACGCATTATCTACAAGCTTCTAAGAATGCAGATATATGTGTATATGTGTGTGTATATATATATATATATGTATGCATACCTGTAGTCGGAAAGATGACCATATAGTAGGATCTTGGGGCATGTCGTCCCACACGGTCAGATCCCTCTCCTCTGACTCATCAGCAGAGCTCAGCCACTCATGGAGGCTGACCCCAACTTTGGCCCGGAAGATTCGGACTCCGGCATCATTACACTTCACTTCCCAGTTACCGTTGTCTGCTCGGCTCAACCGACCAGTAACCGACGGGTAGAGGGAAAGAACCTCTGACAAAGACTCCCTCAAGGGGTTCAAGTCGAAGGACTGGAACAGGTTATCCTCGTAGTAAAAGATGACGTGGAGGGTGTGGAGCGCCAGGGCATGATCCAGCGCAGATAAAGGATGCGTGTTTCCCGGCCCGAAAGGTTTGCTGGAAACTACAGTCAGTTTTGAGTGTACCCCTACCCTGCTGCTCTTTTTGCTCGACATTCTTCACACTCAAACAAACAAACCAAACACACACAACACAGAAAAAGAGCCTGAGATTTGAGATTATAACAAACACATTATATATCTACGTGGTTCTGTCTTTTTGTGTTCATATCTATATCCATATCTATATATATATATGCATATGTGTTTTAAGGAGAAATGAGGATTGGTGAAGATGAAAGCAGGGCCTTGTTAATAAAGGAGCCTGGTGTTTGTTGAGTGACATTATGGCTCTGTGGCCGGTTGCCGTACCTACTTGGATGCATTAATGGCACTTACAAATACGGTCCCTACTTAATTTGTAATTATTATCTCATAAAAACTGAAGTTCGAGAAATTAAAAAAAAAGTAAAACAAAACAATAATATAAGCGAAATGATTTGTACAATCTTAAGCTTACACCTAGTATTGCTCATAATTTATAATAGATGAGAAAGACACAATTCCCGATTATATATAATTTAATTTATAAAGAATAACTTTATTAAGAAACTTTTGCTTGTAATTAAAGGTTGCTATTATTATAATTAATTGATAGGTGTACAAAAATATATCATAAAAAAATATTATAATCATAAAGAAATTTTATAAAGTAAATTCATAAACTAATGTAATATGTTAGATCTATTTTACAATAAAAATAATTTTACAATCTAATATATTATATCAAGTCACGTCAATTTGTAAGTTTATTTTTATTAAATCTCTTTATTGTTAAATCATTTTTTATTATAAAAATCAAGTTCACAAAATGAATATCTAGCTATAATACGTTAAATCTAATTCTCATTGAAAAGAACTTTGTAATATGATGTACAGTAAGTTACATCAGTTTATAAATTTTACTTTTATCACATTTTTTCGTGAACCGAATCACAGTTAACAAAGCTTGGTTACATCTATGGTTGGTTCAAGAATTAGGCAGTTTAATTAAATGACCATATGAAGTCCTCAAAAAATCACTTTATTAAGCGAAAAAAGGTTAAAAGGATGTGAAATACACTTGCATAATTTACCGACTTCAAATATATTAATTTCACTTGAATGTTAACGTTTATAGGTTCATGTTAATTATTTCATGCATATGGAGGAGGGTAATAAATTATTTCATGCATATGAAGGAGGGTAATAAATTAGTTAATGGGATAATGAATTAAAGCATCAAAAATAAGGAGACAAGGATTGGGTGACTCCACCGCTAGTACTAATAACCATGCGAGTGAAAAATTCAAGTTTATCAATATTATGAAAGTGCGGTGCTACAGTCACCGAATTTGTGTCGAATAAGTCATCGAACAGTATATTTCAAATTTTTATTTTTCTTTTCTTTTTTTCATGTATTTTTTTAATTATCATAAATATTTAAAAAAAAATTCACAACATCATTAAAAAATATATTCTTAATCACTAAGTAAAAATAAATAAATAAAGTCCATTCAGGACATTATTTGAATCCCGAATTCGGGACCCAAAGCATTTCTATTATGAAATTATATGTATTTTTATTAAATATATTTGTTTTTGGATGCTGCTGTTCTGCTATCTAATTTTATACCGTTAAGATAAATTGCTTAACACCCGATAGTGCCATGTGGCACTACTAAGTCATATTTAAAAAAAACAGAACGTAAAACTTTTAATTTTTTCCTTATAATTACCATTTTTTTTATAAGAAAACAACTTCATTAATGAAACCCAGCCTTACAAGTGATTGTCAGTCCGGAGGACTTTAGAAATTACATCAGGAAAGGATCCACACCACATGCTAATATCATTAACATTCCAAGCAAATCTAGCAAGCCTATGTGCTGCTACATTACCCAGTCGACCCACATGCTGAACTTTACAGCTTCTGAACCTTGTCATCAGCTCCTTAGTATCCTTTACAACATTGCCTAGCATTGTCATGGGAGGTTGCACCTGTTGCAACTGATTCACCATAAGCAAGGAATCACTTTCAATAACAAGATCAATAATCCCCAAATGGACACTCAGCTGAAGACCCCTAAGGATAGCTAACATCTCAATATCAGCTGGGTCACTAACTTCCTGTTCTTTCTTGCTATCTGTCATAAGCACCTTCCCATTGCAATCTCGAAGGATGGCTCCAATACTTGCACTGTGATGGTTTGGAAAGTTGGCCCCATCCACATTCAATTTAAATACCCCTGGAGGGGGATGCTCCCAACGGCAATGGTGCTTAACCTGCTTCAATGGTTTATCTTTAAACGCCTTGTAATTCTTCTGAACAGCAAGAGCACATCCTAGTACTTGTTCAGGAGATATACATTTATCTTCAAAACTCAACAGGTTCCTTCTATACCAGAAGCTCCAGGACATGAGGAAAAACAGGTCAAACTCTTCCTTGCTTCCTTGCCCACAAAGATGGTCTGCAATCTCCCTAAAATTATTGCAGTTGCCTACTGATCTAACAATAGGCAGATATTTCTTCCAGCAGGCTCGAAGACTAGAGTGGTAATATAGTGCATGGGCCACATCTTCTACCTCATTCCTATAGAATTGATAGGTTTCCTCATTCAATATCTTTCTCCTCTTCAAATTATGCTTGGTTAGTAGGCTCTCTTTACATGCTTTCCAAGTAAAAATCTTGATTTTACAAGGGAGTGTCATATTCCATATCCTTTTTCATAGTGTCTTCTGGGATACAGATGCCGAGCTCTCACCCTCCATACCATTCTTCTTGGCTTTTTTAAACAACCTATAAGCACTTCTCACACTAAATTTTCCACTAACTTCAGGGGTCCACATTAATAAATCATTAGTAGCACCAGAGCCAAGAATTAGCGTCAATACCTCACTAGCAACTACAACAGGCATCATAAGTCTCACTTTTTAAATATCCCACTACTTGGTATGAGGGTCAATAAGGTTGTCCATAGTGGCATTGTGATCAGTGATCTCCTCTTCTCTCATACTATCTACTAGCCTTATGTGTCCAAGAATCCAGTAGTCTTTCCATATATTTATTGATCTGCCATTGCCCACTCTCCATCTACACCCAAAGCCATACTCTTCTTGACTTCCCATATTCCCCCTCCATACAAAAGATGGATTATTCCCCAGTTTTGACTCTAAGAACTGGCCCTTAGGAAAGTACTTAGCCTTAAAGATTTTGTGCAATAGAGAAGAAATCTCTTGCATGATCCTCCACCCCTACTTAGCAAGGAGAGCCACATTAAAAGTTCTAAAATCCTTGAAGCCCATACCCCCATTGTACTTAGACTCACATATCTTTGCCCAACTCATTCAATGAATTTTATGCTCTTTTTTCTTCAGCACTCACCAAAATTTAGCTATCATTTGTTCAAGCTCCTGACACAAGCTACTAGGAAGCTTAAAGTAACTCATGGAGTAGGTGGGAATGAAAGAGCCACAGCCTTAATAAGAACTTCTTTACCCCTTTGAGAAAGCATTTTCTCCTTCCAGCTTTGAAGTTTTTGCTACACCTTATGCTTAATGTTAGAAAAGGCCTTTGTCTTTGCTCTACCAACCAAAGGAGGCAGACCTAAATACTTCTCATACTGCAGAAACTGATGTACACCCCAGAAAGACATTAGCTATTTTTGGTTCACGGGCTCAACATTCCTGCTAAAAACCATAGTAGTCTTTTCTCTATTAAATTTCTGACCTGAAGCCTCTTCATATCTACCAAGCAAAAGTTGGATGCAGATTGTTTCTTCCATGGTTGCCCTGCAGAAAAGGACATTTTCATCAGCAAAGAGAATGTGGTTTACATGTGGAGCCCCTCTACATATCTTGATCCCAGACAACTGCTTCTCAGCTTCAGTTTGGTGGAGTAGAGAAACCAGACATTTATTTTAAATCTAGCGAATAATTTCTAAATCGAACCAAGTATTTTAAAACTCTTCAAATATTTTAAATGTTCAAAAATTATTTTAGATGGGGTATTTTTAGTATTATTTAATCAAACCAAATTTTCAAGTACACCTTTTTTTTTATATTTTGGAGCCCCAAAAATAATAAAATTTTACAAATTCATTTTATTAAAACTCATATTTTTTTCATAATGAAAAATACTATTTTTTGGACCTAGAAAACAAAGTTGGATTTTGAATATAGCCTCATTCCACTTTTATTTTCATGCCTTTACTTCTTTTGTTTAATTTATTTTATTTTCATGTTATTCAATCTCCACCATTTGATCAAGATGAGGAGCAAGTGTATGGCTCGGATTTAATCACTTTAACCTCATCTTTTAAAGTAAGTATAAGCAAGTGTGTAGTGTAAGCTGTTGAGTAGAGATTTTTTACGAGATGTTTTTGCTCTATTTCTGGAAAGTCCAAGGATCTCGGGTTTCCTCTTCGGGACGTTTACGCTCCTAGGGTTGTTCGTAGACGGCTTGCGCTGCCCCTCTTATGGCCTTGCCGTCGGCGGGGAACGCCGTTCCTGAAGCTTCACGGAATAACTCTTATGCCCAGGCGGTCTCAAAACATGCAGAAAATACATCATTCAAGTTACCTATGCGTTTTCCGGTAGACATTGATGGGGAGCTGGGTTTTATTTTCTCGGAACCAGAGATGGTAAAGGCTGCGGAAGATTTTAAGTTTGCTTTGGTGATGAAATTCACGCGAGTTAGACCATCCATCAATAATATACGTCTGCATGTGGTGAAAAAATGGGGCCTTTTAGAGATTCCTTAGATCAGTTTCATGGACGACTACCATGTTTTGATTCACATGAAAAATGAATGCGATTTTGTTCATGGTTGGGCACATGAAGGAAGAACTTTGGAGGGGAACTCTTTTCGGTTATTCAAATGGTCCAGAGATTTTGATCTTAGGAAAGAGTCCTCTTTGGCTCCTCAATGGATTGTCCTGCCAGGATTACCATTTCACTTATATAGAAGGGATTGTCTTCAAATCCTTGCAACTAGATTTGGCCGCTTCCTAAGAACTGACAATGCGACATTGAATAAAACGAGGGCTACGAGTGCACGTATGTGTGTTGAAGTGGATCTAAAGGAGGAACCAATCAAAGGATTTCCGATTGTAGTGTTGGCAAACAAGACTATATGGCAGGAAGTACGATATGAAAAACTTAGTTTTTACTGCACTAAGTGTTGTAGACAGGGGCACACGAATGTGGTTTTTCGTATAGGGGAGAATCGGCATAAGGCAGGAGGGGAGACAAGTCACCATGCTTTGTTCAAGAACTAGCAAGTGTGGAAAGCAAAATCGAATGATAAAGGAAAAACAAGTGAGAAGGAGGAGGAGATAGAGCAAGTGGGGGACGGTGCAGTGCAGGAAGATTTACCAGTGATTGAACAAAATTTAGCTTTGGTTATAGTTGGGGCTATAGAGATACAAGGAAAGGAAATGCCGATGATACAGTAGCCAGAACCAATGTGCATGGCAATTGTCCTTGGGCAAACAGAGCCTGTCACGAAGGAACCAAGGGTGGAAGAGGAACCTGCAGATATAGTGAACATACACGAATTGGTTCCTATGCATGGAGAAACATAAGGGAGTCGTGCTGTCCAGGTTGAAGCTGGTAGTCCTACAGTGAAGTTGTTGGTGATGGAAGATGTTCCTAACAGAGTTTTCTTTGAGGGGGGCCACATAGCTCTGGTCTCTGAAATATTAGAGATGGAATGTCGGACTCAATTAACAGTTGAAAATGATGGTGACGTGGGGGAGGAACCGATCGTCTCAATATCAGACCCAGAAGATGAAGATGTTCCTGGCGCACTGGCTCGACAAAAGCCATATAATTCGGACCCTGAGCATGATCAGCCGAGTCGCACAACTTAATCAAAGAAACACACTATGAGACAATCCCAACAAGTTTTATCCCGACCTTCTAAACTCAATTTATGATTGATAAAATTTTAGTTTGGAACTTAAGAGAGTTAGGTAGTTCCCGTAATCGCTTAAAAAGTTTAGTAAAGAAGTATGGTGTGCATATTGTCGGGGTCTTGGAACCTTTTGCTAAGGTTGATAAAATGACTAGGTTGGCTTGTTCGTTGAGGTTACCGAATTTTTGTAGTAATGCGGAAGTTGGCGGTAAAATTTGGATTTTCTAGAGTGACGATTGTGAGTGGGAGGCTTTATCTATGACTAATCAAGTAATTTCTGGAAGGTTTTAGTTTGGTGAAGAGAACTTTTAATTTCTTTTATTTACGCAAAATGCAATAGCATAGAGGGTCATGAATTATGGCAAAGTTTAGACGTGATAGACGCCAATTAGATTTCATGGCTTGTGGTAAGGGATTTCAATATTATCCGGGAAGATAGTGAAAGAGTTGGTGGTCATCCTAGACCGATTGAGACGATGGAGGATTCTAATAATTATATTGATCACTGTGGTTTATTGGACCTCCAAGTTCTGGGTCGCCGCCTTTCGTGGTGTAATGGCCATGAGGGGCATACTCGAAGCTGGGCACATCTTGATAGAGTGTTGATTAATATACATTTTGCTAACAGATTTCCTCAAGCTTTCTTTGAATATCTTAAACAGAAGACTTTGGATCACTGTCCAATGCTCATTAATTTTCAAAAACAAGTGGTAAGCTACGACCCTCGCCCTTTTCATTTCCAAAATATGTGGGTTTCGCATGTAGATTTTAAGAGATGTGTTGAAGAAGTTTGGAAGTATCCTACTACTTCTGTGGGTCTGATTCGATTGGCAGAAATTGGGCATGTTGGGCAGAATATCAAAGAATTAGAAGAAAGATTGGAGGTTCTCGAGAGTCGGTTACAAGATGGTTACGATCAGGAAGTAGAATGTGATTTCTTGGTCACAAAACTTGAACTGGATACTTGGGAACAACGTGAAGAACTCAAGCTTTCGCAATTGGCAAAGAAGAAATGGCTTTCAGAAGGCGATCAGAATGCTAAATTTTTCCATGCTGTTGTTAACCAAAGGAGGAAAACTAAAGTTATCTCTAATATGCGGCTAGCGAATGGAGAATTTTTGAATTCACCAGAACAGGTTCATCAAGGTGCTTTAAATTATTTTCAAAATTATCTTACTAATCCTTCTATTGTTGAACAGGTGGATCTTGCATCTCTAATTCAGTGCTCTATTTCTGCGGATAATAATTTGGCTCTTGGTATAGCCCCGTCTGAGACCGAGATTTTGGCTGCATTGAAATCCATCCCAAAAGAAAGCTCACCTGGACCTGATTGTTTTGGCTCGGGTTTCTATCTAAGCTGTTGGGATTTGATCAAAGAGGATGTCGTTGAGGCAACCAAGGATTTCTTTTCGGGTTCTACTTTACCGAGATTTTATACGGCATCTTATCTGGTGTTGATTCCGAAGGTGGAGGACCCCAAGAGTTTTTATAAGTTTCGACCTATCAGCCTTTGTTCTGTCGCTTACAAAATTTTTTCAAAGGTCCTTCCTTGTACAAAGGATGACCTCTTTGTTATCTCAGTTGATTTATCATGAACAATGAGCTTTTATTCCTGGCCGCAGCATTTTCGAAAATATCACTCTGGCTCAGGAAATGGTTCATTCTCTGAATAAGAAAACAAAGAGCGGCAACATTATGGTGAAGATCGATATGGCCAAAGCCTATGATCGAGTTGACTGGCAATTTTTGCTATATGTGATGAATTCATTTGGCTTTTCTTCTCAGGTCTGTAATCTGGTAAAGGAATGTGTTCAGACCTAGGGCTGAGCAAAAATCCGACAATCCGACTCTGAATCCGGCTCTGCTCCGATTCCGCTCCGGCTCCGACTTGTCGGAGTCGGAGTCGGAGTCGGAGGTTTTTTCTTCTTGGAAGTCGGAGTCAGAGTCGGAGTCGGATCCATTGAAGATCCGACTCCGACTCCGCTCCGATCCGACTCCGATCCTCCGCCTCCGCCTCCGCCTCCGCCTCCGAATCCGCCTCCAACGTCGCCCTCCGACTCCGCCTCCGCCTCTGCCTCCGATTTTATACATATTTTATAAAATATGTGTTTTTCTATATATTAATTATTTAAATTTTATACAACTATATCTTATATAGTTAGTTAAACTCAATAATATACTAGTTAAATAATATATTTATACTATAATATATAGACTAAATTGACTAATAATAGTTTAGTATATGACTACATGTAAATATCATACTATTACAAATTTACAATATTACTACCATGTAACACTAAATTACTAATGTATAAATATAATAGCATATAATACTAATAACTAATGTATATATAATATACTATAAACACTAAGATGAATAATGACATCGACATGTAATATTGTAATACTAATGTATAAATACTAATCTATAAATTTATAATAACATATAATACTAATGTATAATAACTAAAGTATTATTCATATAAATTACTAATAGTCTAATAGTATTAATTACTATATATAAATTAGTAAACCACTTTAAGCCTATATATAAATGACTATATAAATTAATGTAGTATCAATTTGACAATTACTAATACTATATTAATATATGATACTATTAAGTTATTAACTATAGTGATATACTAGTATTAGACATTAAGTGTACTAATAGTCTAATACAATCAATGATATAGTCAGTATAATACTAATATACTAATACTATTATATAGTTATACTAAATTAATAATATCACTACTAGTATAACTAATATCACTACTAGTATAACTAATATTAATACTAATACTAATATACTAATACTATTATATAGTTATACTAAATTAAAATCATTATAGCAAGTACTAATACTAATATAGACTATACTTATAACTTGTAGTATCATAATTATACTAAATCACTATAACTTATACTAATATAGTTATACTAAATGACTATAACTATAACTATATATATTATATAGTATTAATATCACTATTAATATAATATATAGTATTAATAATAACTAATAGTCTAATACTAATATAACTACTAGTATAACTAATATCACTACTAGTATAACTAATATTAATACTAATACTAATATACTAATACTATTATATAGTTATACTAAATTAAAATCATTATAGCAAATATTAATATATAATTATTCTAATCACTACAACTAATTCTAATACTAATATAGACTATAGTTATAACTTGTAGTATCATAATTATACTAAATCACTATAACTTATACTAATATAGTTATATTAAATGACTATAACTATAACTATATATATTATATAGTATTAATATCACTATTAGTATAATATATAGTATTAATAATAACTAATAGTCTAATACTAATATAACTATTAGTATAACTATTAGTATAACTAATATCACTACTAGTATAACTAATATTAATACTAATACTAATATACTAATACTATTATATAGTTATACTAAATTAAAATCATTATAGCAAATATTAATATATAATTATTCTAATCACTACAACTAATTCTAATACTAATATAGACTATAGTTATAACTTGTAGTATCATAATTATACTAAATCACTATAACTTATACTAATATAGTTATCCTAAATGACTATAACTATAACTATATATATTATATAGTATTAATATCACTATTAGTATAATATATAGTCTTAATAATAACTAATAGTCTAATACTAATATAACTATTAGTATAACTAATATTCATATATAATAATATATATCATATATTTTTTTTATGAATCTTCATATATATATAATATAAAATAGATTCATATTAATTAGTATATAATGTATATTACTATATTACTATAGTAACTATTCATTATAAAAAAATTTTTTAAAAAAAAAAAAAAACCTATTCATTACAGCAAAAACGGCGCCGTTGGATACCTGGGAGGGTATTGAATTTAGGTCTACAGTGCAGCCTACGGGTTCCAAGTTTCCAACTTCGAACTCACACCCTCTCTCTCTCGCAGCGCCGCAGCCCTCTCGGCTCTCTCGCCAGTCGCCCTCTCTCTCGCGCAGCGCCGCAGCCGGCGCAGCTCTCTCGCACAACTCCTCCCTCTCGCAAAACTCCTCCCTCTCGCGAAGCCCGTCCCTCGCGCAGCCCTCTCGCAGAACCCCTCTCTCGCGCAACCCCTCTCTCGCGCAGGCACAACCCCTCTCTAGCGCAGCGTCTCCCTCGCACGACCCTCTCGCAGAGCCCCTCTCTCGCCGACTCCGCTCCGACTCCGCTCCGACAAGTCGGAGTCGGAGTCGGAGCGGATTATGTAACTCGCGGAGTCGGAGTCGGAGTCGGAGGTCTGATTCGACCTCCGACAAAGTCGGAGTCGGAGTCGGAGGATGGGCCCTCCGACTCCGAACCAATCGGTGCTCAGCCCTATTCAGACCCCTTGGTTCTCTATTATGATGAATGGGACCTACAAGAGTTTCTTCCAACCTGCTCGGGGTCTTAGACAAGGTGATCCGCTATCTCCATATTTATTTATTATTATGGAGGAAATGCTTTCAAGATTACTTTGTAAGAATTTTGAAGAGGGTCGAATTGGATGTTTTTCACATCCAGTGGGTGTGCCTCTAGTCTCGCATTTACTTTATGCTGATGATCTTCTAGTTTTTGTGAATGGCAGCAAATGTTTGGTTCTTAAGCTAATGAACACATTGGAAGTTTATGAAAAGTGGTTAGGGCAGTTAATCAATAAGGAAAAATCAGCTTTCTTTTTCTCAAATTCTATTACTTCGGCCCGGCGTCATATTCTCATGAGATCTACGAGTTTCGTGGAAGGCAAGTTCCCGGTCACCTACTTGGGTGTCCCTTTGGTGTCAAGACGTCTGACATCTAGAGACTTGGAACCCCTCATTGAGAAGATTAGGAGAAAAATAGCTGGAAGGAAATTAAATTTATTGTTGCAAGGAGGTAGGCTCACGCTCATGAAACATGTTTTAGCATGTATTACAACTCACATGCTGGCAGTCTTAAATGTGCCTTTGAGAGTTTTTAAAAAACTCAACTCGTTACTTTCTACATTTTTTTTTGGAGAGTTGAATGGGAGACCAACGATGAAATGGTGTTCTTGGGATAGGATATGCAAGCCTTATAAGGAAGGGGGACTTGGCATGAGAAATTTTGATGAAGTTCAGTGGTCCCTACACATGAAGTTCGCTTGGAGATTGTTAACTATTGATAATCTTTGGACCAAGTTTTTCCGTGCAAAATATGTGAAACATGGTCACATTTTCATGGCTGAGACTAGAAGGAATGATTCCCGATTCTGGAAGTCTATTATGAATGTGTTTCCTAAGGTGACAGAGAATGTTATAGTGAAGGTGAGGGAGGGTAGGTCTTCCTTTTGGTTTGATCGGTGGCTGGCAAGTGGGCCTTTATGTGCCAGTAGGGACTTTGGGCATTCTGAGATCAGAATTAAAGATGTTTGGGTTGATGGTTCATGGGATGAGAATTATCTGTTAGAACTGGTTGGATTAGAGAAATCAGATGAAATCATGAATGATATTGTGGCTGGTAAGGTGGGCAATGATATTACCATTTGGAAATCAGAAGTTAAGGGGGAGTTTACGTCAGCTTCAGCTTGGGACCTAATCCGTGTAAAAGGAACTAAATATCTGGGCATGGATTGGATTTGGCATCACCTCCTCCCGAAGAAGATTTCTGTGTGCATGTGGAAAGCTAGATTTAATGGTCTGGCGTTGGATTCTCGGGTGCAAACACTAGGTATTCTATTGGCTTCTCGGTGTAACTGTTGTTCTAAAGGTCACACAGAAAGTCTAAATCATGTGCTCTGTAATGGGAGTATTGCTGCGGCAGCATGGAAGTGGGCAACCATAACACTGGGCATTAATCACGTTGCTGGTATGCCTTAGTGGGCGACGGTAATGCAGTGGTTCAATGTTGCGAAGAAGTCGTCTCGTAGAGGGATTCTTATAGGCATCATACCATCTGTTATCACCTGGAGGCTTTGGATGCGGCACTGTAAGGCCAGAATGGAAAATTCTTTTGAATCGGCATCAGGTGTCTGTTTGGTAGTGAAAGTTTGGATTCGGAAGATTTCGTCTTTGATGGTGAAACATTGGACTATATCGGCCAGGGATGAAGCTATTCTTCGCGCTCTTGAAGTTCATTACGTTGATCAGGCAAAGCCTATTCCAAAATTGGTTTATTGGAGGAAACCGGATGCAGGGTGGATTAAATTGAATATAGATGAGTGTTGTCATGGCAACCCGGGCAGCTATGGTGGAGGAGGAGTCATTCGAGATGAGAGAGGTATTTTCAAAGGTGCTTTCCCTTCTTCTTTTGGTCATGGTACGAATAATGAGGCTGAATTGAGAGCTTTAATTTCTAGGCTATCTTTATGTAAAGAGTTGGGTTTTACTCAAATTATTATTAAGAGCGACTCCAGTTTGATTGTCTCTTGGTTGAGTAGTCGCAAGTGCACGACTTGGTATTTATGGGACTATTGGGATGAACTTTTGATGTTATTAAGAGACATGAATTTCTCCATTGATCATCAATTTCGCGAGGGGAATAATGCAGCAAATTTCCTTGCTAGACGAGGCGAGGAAGGTTATAATAAAAATTTTTATGATTTTATTTCGTTGCCTCGTAAGTTGAAAGGCATGCTTCGGTTGGATAAGGTGGGCTTGCCCCATGTTAGATTTTAAGTGGGTTTTTGGGCGTTTTATTTAGGCTTGTTTAGTTTGTTTATGGTAACGTTTTTTTTTTCGTTTTTTTTTTTTTAGATTTGGGATGTTTTCTTTCATTATTTGTAAATCCTAAATGTCCTGCTTGTTACCACAGTTTTCCTCCGCCATAAGTGAGGGCTTTTAATAAAATTGGGAGGGGGTCACTCATGGACAAGTGATCTTCGTCTCTTCTAAAAAAAAAAAACCTCATCTTTTAAAGCAAGTTTAGACCACGCAAGTATAACATCCGGTCAACACTTTTCAGCCAATAACTTTAGCCCCACGTACAGATATTTTTTTAGCTCTTCCTTTTTACTTCTTCACTCTCTATCATTGTCATTTAGCCTTTACTGACAGTTTTCTGTCTACCCTCCACTTGATTTCTTTTCACCTCAGTTCCTAGCAACGACGAGACCATCATCTGCAACCTTGACTCATGTGGCAACTCAACCATCCTCAAACTTGTAGAGCCACCGTGAGATTTATTTCCTTAGAAATATTTATAAAAGGCTCACTAACTCCTTCTGTAACTTTATGCACAATCTCTCTCACAGCTTTAGAAAATATTTTCCTTAATTGACCACTTATAAACAGGACTCGTGATTTCTGCCCAGACATCACTAGTTATTGGACAACTCCATAATGCATGGACCATTGTTTCCTACTTCTCTTCGACATATGGGGCATAAAGGACTATCAATAGGGAGACGCTATGATAGGTCCCAACAAATATTACTGATGTGAACGTAAATTACTTTCTCTTCGGGTGAGAAAAGTACCACAAGTTGAATGAATATTTTCTAATAATCCATTGATAAATTCTTGGCTGTTTTAAATAAGCAAAGCCACGTACAAGAGTGTCGAAAATAAAGGGAAACAACTAGAACTCAAAGACATAAAACAGAGCATGCAAAACAGGTAAAAAAAATAGAGCACAATGAACGAAAACAACATGCAACAAACAAACACGTAAAACTCGCAACTGCAAAATACCCAGTCCGATCTAGCAATCTTATCGTTCTCTACTTGCCCATGACTGCAACGGTCTTGACTCACGTCCACCTCAACCCAGATATTTGGGATTCGGCTTTAAGCCTCTCTCCGAACGACGTGGCCTAACAATACTTCCCCCCTCCAGTGGACGCTTGTCCTCAAGGTCCACAGATGGAAACTGTTCTAGCAATGATTGGGTTGGCTCCCACGTGGCCTCCTCCTGTGGTAGACACTTCCACTGGACTAGACATTCTTCTTCAAATTTATTACATTTTTTGGCCCAACGAGTTTCCAGTACTTGTTGAGGTTCCAATATAACTGCGCCTTCATCGTTCACTAGAAGCAAGTCGGTAGATGTCACCACCCTGTCGACCATGAATTTTTTTAACAAGGATCGTGGAAAATAGGATGAATTCGAGCTCCTTCCGGCAGCTGAAGTTTATATGCAACTGCTCCAATTTTTTGTAACACTGGGTATGGACCGTAAAATTGACTAGCAAGCTTCTGATGGACATGTTTGAAAACGGAATGTTGCCGATAGGGGTGTAACTTAAGAAACACCAGATCGCCTACTTCAAAAGTCACATCCCTTCTCTTGTGATCTGCTGTCTGCTTCATTCGGTTGCTGGAAGTCTCTAGATTAGTTTTAAGTTGGCACAACAACTCTGCTCTAGTCATGAGACTCTGGTCCACTTCATGCACAGAAGAGAAATCGCTATGGAAAATGGGAAGTGTAGGAGGCAAACGACCATACAACGCCTGGAATGGGGTCATTCCCGTAGATGCATGGTACGTCGTATTGTACCACAGTTTTGCCCAGGGAATGTATGTGCTCCATTTGCGTGGCCATTGGTGAACAAAGCAGCAGAGATACTACTCTACACAGCGATTGACCACTTCTGTCTGGCCATTGGTTTGCGAATGATAGGCGGAACTGAGTTTCAACTTAGTACTTGACATTTGGAAGAATTCTTGCCAAAATCGGCTAATAAAGACAGGGTCTCGATCACTAATGATCGATCTGGGAAGACCATGTAATTTGACGACCCCTTCAACAAATTTTGCAGCCACGCCCTTAACAGTAAAAGGATGAGTTAAAGTTAATAAATGTGCGAATTTACTTAACCTATCGACAACTACCAAAATTTTATCATTGCCATGGGATGTCGAGAGTGATATCGTCCCAGACTTGGCAAGGAATGGGCAAAGGTTGCAGGCGACCTGTAGGGGGGAGTGTCTCGGACTTCATTTTATGGCAGACTTCACATCGTTTGACGTATTCGTGGACTGCGCTACATTTTAGGCCAATAAAATTGCTGAGCCAGCCGCTTGAACGTCCACAGCACTCCTGAGTGTCCTCCGAGTTTTGTGTCACAAGCCTCATGTATAAGCTTGGTTCGCAACACCTCATGGGAGGGAATAACTACTCTTCCTTTGAATAAAAAGAGTCCTTGACGTTGTGAGTAGTGCCCCTCGGTTTGTGCCCTAGCCTTCTGCTCTACAGATTGCATATAAGAGTCCCTTTCGTACGCTCCTTTAATCTCTTCCCATATGGTGACAGAGGGCACGTGTAAATGATGAAGAACTGGGCTGTGCAGCTTGCGTGAAAGGGCATCTACAACTGAATTCTCCTGGCCTAGACGGTAAGTAATTTCATAGTCGTAGCCCATTAATTTGGCTACCCATTTCTGTTGCTTAGGTGTTGCTATACGTTGCTCCAAAAAATACTTCAAGCTGCGCTGGTCAGTTAAGATGAAAAATTTTCTTCCCAGTAAATAAGGACGCCATAAACGTATGGCTTCCACAATTGCAAGCATTTCCTTTGCATAAGTTGACCAAGATTTTTTTGTAACCCCCAGTGCGCGACCCATAAACACAATGGGCTTTCCTTGCTGTGATAAAACTGCGCCAATCCCGTCGCCTAAGGCATCAGTTTCAATGGTGAAGGAATCATTGAAATTAGGCATAGCCAAAATGGGATTGGTGGTCATTGCTTGCTTAAGAGCCGAGAAGGCTGTTTCGGCATCTTCATTCCATCCGAATTTTCCCTTCTTGAGTAAGTGGGTAAGAGGTCGTGCGATGATGCCGTAGCTCTGAACGAATTTCCTGTAATACCCCGTCAATCCTAAAAAACCACGCAATTCAAAAATATTAGTAGGCCGGGGCCATGCGAGCATGGCTACAATTTTTTTGTCATCAACTTTCATTCCTTGAGGCATGATGATATGTCCCAGATACTCCAATTCTTGCTGGCCGAAAACACACTTGCTTGCCTTAGCAAGAAATTAACGTTGCCGCAAAATCTCTAAGGTTTGTTCAATGTGCAGCACATGTTTATCCCAAGTTGAACTATATACGAGGATGTCATCGAAGAAAACAAAGATGAATTTTCTAAGGTATGGTCAAAATATAGAGTTCATAATGGCTTGAAATGTATAGGGTGCATTACAAAGGCCAAAAGGCCTTACGAGATATTCGTAATGGCCATTATGAGTACAAAAAGCGGTCTTAGAAATATCGGAAGAGTTTACTCTTACTTGATGATATCCGGCCCGTAGATCCAACTTTGTAAAATAAAAGGCACCATATAATTCATCGAGCATGTTGTCTACCGTTGGGGTAGGGAAACGGTCTTTGATGGTGGCAATATTAAGCGCACGATAGTCAGTACAAAATCGCCAGCTTTCATCTTTTTTCTTCACTAGCAAAACTGGCGAGGAAAATGGATTGGTGCTAGGATGAATGAGCCCAGAGTTTAGCATCTCCTGAACTTACTTTTCGATTTCTTCCTTTTGAAAATGGGTGTATCAGTAGGGTCATACATTGATTGGCTCGATGCCTTCTTTAAGTGTAATGTAGTGATCTACTTCGCGCACAGGTGGTACACACGATGGTTCCTGGAACACATCCCTGTATTTGTACAATACCCGCAACAAGTCTTGTTGTTTCACGTCTTACGTTCCCCCTTGTGATGCAACTTCTTTTGTTGGAGGAAAGCTTACAGCAAACAACGCCTGGTCTCTTCGGTATTCTTTTGTTAGTTCCTTCAATGTAGCCTCCTGAATAGTTTGCTCCCCTATCCCTTGTAACTTTCAAACTTGATTATTCCAAATGAATTCCATGGTTGATTGCTTCCAATTTACACACCATAAAATCCAGCGTTTCCAGCCATTGAATGCCAAGCACCAGATCAAGACCTGATAACGGCATCGAGAAGAGGGTGAGATAAAACTCAAATCCTTGTAAATTCATCATTACCTTATCAAAACGTCCTTGACACTTCAAACGTTCTCCATTTGCAACCCAAACGGTAAATATTTCCGTTGGTACCATTGGTAATCGCAGCATGCTTGCTAGATGACCACTGATGAAGTTGTGTGTTGACCTATTGTTGATCAGCACCACTACTTCGAGAGAACCCATCATTGATGTCATACGCATTGTTTTCGGAGCAGTCCATCCCGTCAATGCATGTAACGTGATTTCAGGTTCAAGTTCAAGTTCCTGCACCATTGCTGCATCTCCCTCGTGGTCATCTTCTAGCATTTGTTGATCAGTAATGTCTTCACATATCACATTGCCCACATACCCCTCCAAGAGTAATAGCTGCGCTTTTTAACATCTATGGCCTGCTGTAAAACGTTCATTACAGTTGAAATAGAGACCTTGTGCTCTCTTCCTCTACATTTCCTCCCAGCTTAATGGGTCCCGCAGGTGTAGTAGGAGTTACATGAGTGGCTTGTGGAAGAGTTAACGGAGCTCTCGCAAGTGGTAACCTCATGAACCTTTTCTGCCGTGTGAGTTGATCGTCCCTCATCCGTGCCAAGTTAATGGCCTCTTTGAGCAATTGTGGCTTAAACATTTGAATCTCGTCTGCTATTTCAGCCTTCAAGTCACCCATGAATGTCCCCACCAATACTTTCTGAATCCATCCTTGGACCCTGTTGCCGAGCTTTTCAAACTTGTGCTGGTAGTCCCTTAAAGTCCCTATCTGTCTGACTCGGGAAAGAGCTTCGTCGAAGTCTTCAAACTCTGATGGTCTGAAGCGAGCCCAGAGTTCTTTCTTAAATTTCTCCCATGAAATCACGTGTCCTTCATCCCAAAATGTTCTGCGAATCCACTGCCACCATTGGTTAGCCTCACCTTCCAAGTGGTATGCTGCCATGGAAACCTTTTGGGCTTCCGCCGTGCCTTGGTATTCGAAGAATTGATACACACGGTTGAACCATTTGGTTGGGTAATCCCCTGAAAAGTGTGGAAATTCCAGCTTCGCCGTTTTGGAGAAGACGGTCTGCCGACCCCCATCGTTGCCTTCTCGGTGAGGGTTTTCGTGATTGGGGTTCTCCTGATTTGTGATCAACACACTCGAAATGCGATTGAGAGCTTCCTCCATCCGCTGTAGTCCTTCCTGAACTATTCCGAGTCCAGACTCCAAGTGCTCAATACGCTCCTTGTTAGTTCCCATAAGTAACCTGGTTGTGATGCCAATGATAGGTCCCAACAAATATTACTGATGTGAACGTAACTTGCTTTCTCTTTGGGTGTACCACAAGATGAATGAATATTTTATGATAATCCATTGATAAATTCTAGGCTGCTTTAAATAAGCAAAGCCACGTACAAGATTGCCGAAAATAAATGGAAACAACTGGAACTCAAAGACATAAAACAGAGCATGCAAAACACGTAAAAAATTAGAGCACAATGAACGAAAACAACATGCAACAGAAACACATAAAACTCACAACTGCAAAAGACCTAATCCGATCCAGGGATCTTCTCGTTCTCTACTTGCCCATGACTGCAACGGTCTTGACTCACGTCTACCTCAACCCAGATATTTGGGATTCGGCTTTAAGCCTCTCTCCGAACGACGTGGCCTAACATGCTACTGGCCAGTCGGGTGAGGTTCCCAAATTCACACTGGCAAATGAGGAGTTGAAACATATGGGTTGCAGCAAAGTAGACAATACACCCGCATTCAATTGATCACGTTATTTTCTTTTGTGTGCCTGATCTCTTCCCCTCTCTCTCTCTCCTTCGAAACTCCCATCTATCCCATCTCTTCAGAGACCTCGAGGTCGTCGAGAGAGACAGTGGCCATCACAGAGAGCTTCACTTCCCTCTTCGCTTGTGAATGTTTAGCTCTCTCTGAGGTTAAAACTCATCATTTTTACTTTATTTTTTGCCTTTTAGTTTCTATTTGGCTACTAAGAAAATGTGGCAATCTTTGTCATTTAATTGAGGAAAAGAACGATTAATTGGGTTTTTCATTTTGCCTTTGTTTCAAAATGATTTGTGGGATTGAGTTCTATTTCAAAATGATTTCCCACCGGCTAGTAGCGTCTCTACTTATGTTAGCCTTAGCTAAATAAAGGCCCATGTCTGCAACAACTTACTTACTTTCTATAGATTTTGGAAAGCAGATGCCCATATGCTCATTAGCATCATTCTTGGTGAAAGGATGTAAAAGTTAGGGGAAAGCTAGAAAGCCCTTCAACTGAAGTTCAATATTGTATTGAATAAAAAGCTCTAAATCCCAAGAAAGATATGTTCAACATCCCACGAAAGTTTATTTCAAGGTGCAATGTCATATTATTTGTACATCAAGTTTAAGAGAGGATTGTAGGCATCTGTTAGGCCATTCTATAGAAGCATTTGGCAATAGTCTTTTGGATTTGAATCATATTCTATGAATGTTTGGTATTTGGAAATTCATATAGATTCAGGGGAAGTGACAATAACTTGTATTGAGTTTGTTTTATATATGTTTCTCTATAAACTTTGATAGTACATCAAGTATTGGAGTTTTCTGCGAAAATTGTGTGAAAATGTCTCATTACATAGAATGAGAGCCAACTTTGGATTTTAATATGAATTGGAATCCACGGAGATGGGTTCGGGGCGAAGGGAGAGAGAGGAGAAAGAGGAGAAGGCGTGGGGGAGAGAAGATAGAAAGGGAAAAGGCACTGGGAAGAGAAGAGAAAGGGAAAAATGGGAGATGAGAAAGAAGAGAAGGTGCAGGGGGAGAGCATAGAGAAAGGAGGAGAGATTGCTTCAATAAACTAGCACACACCATAAAATACATATGTCTCATATATGTTGAGATCTATCCTATTGGCCAGTGTAAAGGGGGAAATATCACCAGACCGATTTGGAGATCCATCCTATGTCTCATATATGTTGAGATCCATCTTATAAATAATCTTCCTAAAAAATAGATTTGTCCTTGTTGATAGTATGTTGTTCCCTGCTTACCATGGGAAATATTTCATCTCCCCTGATACATTCAGCTTCAACATGCTTTTCCACCTTCCTTTCAAGGCAATTTTCATGGATGATTCTCTCTATAAATCCATTCTTCTTGTTAGATCTATATCGTAAGCACTTCTTACTAAAAAAAAAAAAAAAAAACTCCATTTTTTGTGTGGCCCCATATAAGCTTGTCCTTAGCTCCCACTTCACTAATTGGGATAATGCAAAATTGCTTGGGTTATGCTCTCTCAAATATATCATTAACAAGAACTTCATTCCTTCATCTAGACTCCTCATCAATAAGCATTTTGACTCTTGATTCACCATCTAGAGTTTTAATATTGGGGGGGGGGGAATCCACTTATTGCCCAATATTTTAATTTTATGCCCATCCCCAACTCTCCATATTAATCCATCCTTCAACAATCAATTGCAGACCACACACTCCTCCATATCAATGATGGACCACCCCTTAGTTTAGCATCCAAAAGCTGAGTATTCTTAAAGTATTTCTCTCTAAAACATTTGGCAGCCATCGAGTATGGGTCTTGCAATTAGCATTGTTTTGTTAACATAGCTGTTTTAAAGCTCTCAAGATCTCATAATCTCATGCCTCATTTTGCTCTTGGTTCTCCCATCTTACACCAACTCTTTCATTGTATTCTCTTCTCCAATTGCTTATGACCCCACCTAATCTAGAAATCATTGTAGAAATATCCTTACACAGCTTCCTTGATAGTTTGAAAACACTCATTGAATATGTAGGAATACTCTGTATGACAATTTTAATAAGAATCACCTTTCCAACATTCGATAAAAAGTTAGGCCCCGTTTGGATTATAAAAATATTTCATCTCATCATTAGAATTTTCACAAATTCTCACACAAAATATAATAAACAATTCAGCATTTTCAAATTCCAAAACAATTAAAAAATAATATTCTAACAATATTTTATTAAACCTTCAACTTTCTTCTCAACTCGTCTTATCTCAACTCACTACCCAAACGGCACTTTATTCTTCTAGTTGTTAATCTTCTTCACACTCTTTCCTTAATACATCTAAAAGTGTTATATTTGGATTTCCCCACCATCGATGGAAGCCCCCAAATACTTTTCATAACTTCCACAATCTATTGCCCTTGCTTCTTGTATTATCTGGTTCTTATGAGTTGCTCTTGTATTAGAGCTGAAAAAAAAAATATAAGTTTTTTGCATGTTCAAAACCTGGCTAGATGTTCTTTCATATTTGTATAGAATTGCTTGTAACTTGGTCCACTGCTAATTTTGCTCTACAAAACAAAACACAGTCACCTACAAACAAAAGATAGTTTATCCTAGTGCCACCCCTTGTCACTCCAATTCCTTTGGTTTCACAATTTCTTTCGAATAGATTTATCATGGAGCTCAAGCCTTCAGCACATAGGATAAAAAGGTATGGAGATAGGGGATCTTCTTGTCTTAAACCTCTTGAAGGAAAGATCTTTTCACCAGATTAACCAACACATAGTAGGATAATGAACATAACATCTCATGATCAATTAATACATTTCGCTCCAAAATCAATCTTCCTCATAACTACTTCCAAATAAGGCCATTCTATTTTGTCATAAGCCTTGGACATATTGAACTTCAAAGTCATGCTCCCAGTGCAGCCTCTTTGTCTAGTCTTCATTATGTGTGAGATTTCATATGCCACCATTATATTGTCTGTAATTAGTTATCCAGGGATGAAAGCACTTTTATTGCAAGAGATATTGTTGAGAGAACGTTCTTTGAGCTTGTTTTCTAATACTTTTGAAATAATTTTATACAAGACATTAAATAAACTAATAGGTCTAAAAATTGACAAAACATTTTCATTCTCCTCCAACACTTTGATTTTGATTAGAATCCAGGTTTCAAATTCCTCGTCCCATAAAGATAGAGATCTCTCAAAAAAATCTTCCCATTAAACAGTTCTCACCAATCCTATATTTCCCCATAATCAATCCAAAATGGTGTCTTTAAGTATGGATTAGACCATCAATTTCAATTACTTTGATATAATATCCATGCAGGGAATTGGACTTTAGTCTTCCATAAAAACAAGGTGGCAACATAACTAGTATAAGACCAATCCCTAATGTGCTTAAGCAGGTTTGTAGCAAAAATATAATTATTAGTACAATGCGTAACCATTATGTCATAGACCAATATGCCTTCAAAACGAAATGATAACAAAAAACAAACTTATCCTTGTTATGAAAAGCAAAATAATGTCAAGAGAGAATTATGACACTTATAAAACAACAGTAAAGTGATGTATAATTGACAACTGAGCAGTAGGACTAACTTATCATTGTTAACCTCCAACGAATTCTTAATATCAGGAATTGTAGCTTTCTTAGATGCTGGCATTGTAAACATATCAAATTCATAGCCTTGACCATGAAATACAAACCCTCAAAGGGATGCAGCGATAGCAGCCTCAATTCAACTGATAAGCCCCCAACTAATGAGCCCCAACCATGTAGGGCTGCAATAGGCATGAGAGTTTTGGGCTACGATGGCTTGAGGGGGAAGAGACTAAGGGGTGCAGCTTGAGGAGGGAGGGAAGGGGAGAGAGAGAGAGAGAGAGAGAGAGATAGAGAAGAAAGGGACACAAGTCATATGGCTTGAGAGAGGGGGGAGAAAGAGAGACGAGGGTTTGATGTGATTACCTATGACTAGTTACATTCTAATTTTCTTGGGATGGTGACGTGTCATCCAGCAATTGAAGGGTGTAAACCCCCACTTTACATACATTTAGCTTGAAGTTATTCTCTTTCTTGAAAGCCATTCAATCTTGATTATCTCTGGAAAAGTTCTATTTTGAGAGTCAACAATTTGCTTGATATTATTTTTTCCTCTCCTCTGGTTTGCACAAGTATGAAAGAACTTGATATTTCTGTCTCCAAGTTGGTACTAATTTCTTTTTGCTCTCTATCTTTTTTTTAGATATTCTTATTCAAGCATAATACCCAACTCCCCTTGGATTCTCTTTATCATTATGAGACCCCTCCATAACTTCAGTTGCTTAAGTCCTACAGTTTTTTCTCTGATATCCTTCTCACTATCCTCTAGATTTGTTTGCTCCATCTATTCAGTGCACCTCTGCATAGGCTTAGGAGATCCTACACTCATGTTAAGGGTTCATGAATTTCTATATCATTTGACCACTATGCATCTATTATCCTAACACATTCTTTTCAATAGCCCAACTTGCTTCATACTTTAATGTCTTTTCTTATACCTTGACCTTTGACTTAACTTATTGAACAAGACGATTATTGGTTTGTAATATGAACTCCTAGTTGCCAATCCTTACACCCAAAATTCTTTATACATTTCAAACCACAGTGGATTGGCTATTGTCCTGTCTAATCTTTCTTTTGTAAAGGACTCACCACCATTTTTGTTGCTCCATGTAAACTTTCCCCCTCTCCAACCAAGATCATGTAAATTGTCTTCTTCCAAAGCCTCTCTTAAATTACCTAGTTGGGTTTCAATTCTTGGTCTACCCCCTACTTTCTCTTTTTAAGAAATGAATTCATTATAATCCCCAATCATACACCAACCCTGATGATCTAGAGGTTTGAAATAAGACATGAGATCCCACACCTCTTTTGTCTTACTAACTTTAGGATGTCCATAAGATCTATTAAGTAACCATTTTATTCTTTCATCTGCATTAGTTATCCAAGCATTTATATGCTTTTGTGAATAATTTACTATTTCAATCTCCACCTCAATTCTCCATAATAAAACAAGGCCACCACTTCTCTCCATAGGTTCTACCACAAAACAACCAACAAAATCCAAAACTTTCTTCAAATAAACCAATCTCACTGATTTTATCTTAGTCTCCAAAAGGAACACTACAATGGATTTCTTTTCCTTCACTATAAACCAAAGGTCTTGAGCTGTTCAGGGGTTCACAAGTTGTTCGCTTAAAAATATAATCTGCAAGTGCACAGAATCATAACAAGTAGTAAAGTGTTTTAAAGAAAACGGTTATCGATCCCACAAGGAATAATTATGCTATTGAGTATTGAAATTGACTAAATTAATTACTATTTAGAAAACCGAAATTTGAAGAATTGTTTATTTAAATTAAACTGAATAAAAGAACATTAAAATCAAGATTTTAAAAATAATAAAATAGATATAGAGTGTTTGATTTCACCTAGCAAATCTCACACAATTTATTCTTCCTTATTATAGAATTTCAAGTATCCCAAGTTGATGATAAAAACTCCTTAACTATTCAATATTTTCTCTCGAACAATACCAAAAATATTTTTAACTAATAACTTCATATCTCTATGTGAATTTAACTAATTAGAGACTCATTAAGTTTTTTGAATTTTTTGAAAATCATACTAGCAGCGGTAAAGCACCTCTGCTTTCGCTCAACTTATGATGTTTGATCCTAGAACTTTAATTGCAAATCACCTCTCAGTCTCATTGCAATCTAAAAGATCGAACAATAGTTAGTTAGAAAATTGTAAGCATTAAGAATAAGGAATAAACACTAAATCATGGAAATATTGAAAATAAAATGACTTGGAATATAAACTGTATGTTCAATACTAGGCTATATCAAAACTCTAGAAAATAAAATTTATTCATAATGAAATTAAAAAAAAACAAGAATAAAACTAGTGTTCTTCGTTAGAGTCAGTTCATGAAATATGCAGCTCTCGCCTCTGCTCCCCAAATTTGTCTCCTTGAAAGAAACTCATTTAATAAACTCTGAACTATCAAATCCTAAACTCCAGACTCTCTAAAACTCAAAACTAAAACTAAGATTACTAACCCAGACTCCCTATTCATCCCATAAGACAGGATTAAATAGATGTCAAAACTCAAACTCGGAAACAAAATAAATGCGGCTACAATCTAGCCTAAAAATATGAAAAAAATAGTTTCTGAAGATAGATGTTAACATAAAATGAAATTATCTAAAAAATATCGGAATTATCTCAAATGGAAGATTCAGTGATATGCGGCTTGATTTGTGAAGATCAGGAGGATTTGATAGTCAGTAAATTGATTACAGAACTCAGGAAAATCCCATCAGGTAGATGTTGTGTGTGCTGAATAATACTGACGAGTGTGGAGGTCACAATGACCACACTACCCTCTCCTCGCCTATTCTAATCCCCATTGGGTCTCCTCGCCCAGATCTCATCGGCTTTCTTCAGATCTCACTGTCTCTCATGTGTCTAGATCCATAGTCTCTTCTTTTGTACTAAAATGCTCTCATTTTGCTCTAAATCTTCTCATTCCTTCAAATCCAAGAAAATAAATGAAATCAATAGTATTGAAGGGAAAATTATATTTTTCATAAATAAAATAGTGATAAAAATCACATAAAAATAACACTTATCAAATTCCTCAAACTAAAGCTTTGCTCTCTCTCGAGCAAGGAAGAAAGAAAGACAACTAAAACAAGTATTAGTTTGATTCACAAAATTTATTGCCTCAAAGATTTTCTAAAGTCTATAATTCAAGAAATCATTCAAGATCAATAAAATCTAAAAGTTAATTCAAAACTCAATTCAACCGCATTATCCATCCCCACATTCATATTTACCTATCATTCTCACTTCATCATTAACTCGTAGGATAGTTTTATGCAAACAAGTAAATAAATAATGGATATCTAAAACCTTCATAGACTTGCTTTTCAAATCACACTCCACTAATGTAGAACAGAAACTATCATCAGGGATCAATAGGTCTTTATTAAGCTTGTAATATAAGGGTAGGGTGAAGGCTACAAAGAAAACGTAGGATTCAAACAAAGCAAGAGAATTTAAGTTGAACACTAACAGAATAAATAGAGCATTCTCACAAACATCTCTTCTCAATTATTATAAATCTCTCAACATACCTCTCTTTATTGTACTTTCAAGTATCTTTCTCTTTACCCCTCTATTCGGTAGGTTAGACATCTTTTTTTTTTTAATGGAAATATTCCATACTTTTTCGACTGCCTTTTTGGATGACTCTCGTCGGCCTTTTCTTGTTGGCCACATAGTAGACGGGTTGACTCTTCATACCCTCAAACTTATGGTTTTGATAATCTAGCTATAATTAATTTACTTGTAGACATTCTACCTCTCTTGCCTTTCATGCATTTGTGAGTCTATGACTTTGTGTAAACTTAGTTCTTTTGAAAGGTAAGAATATCAATGTTTAAGCTCAAATAGGGTAGGGAATACGAAGTTTACAATAAAAGAAAATATAAAACCAAAATATATTTCAATAAAATTCAAATGGGCGACCTAGAGATAAAGATAATAAACAAGTAAGCTTGAAAGACTCAATCGGTCCAAAGAATGCCTTAATCATTTCCCTAATAATATTATGTCAATGATTTTGCCTCAAGTATAATCAAACAATTTCTAGAGTAAGTTGAGACTATATAGATTCACAAAATTCACATAAAATTTCTCTAGGTACTTAAAACAATTAATGATCATAAGAAGCATTCATTGAACATAGAAAATATCAAATTAAGTAAGATCAAGTAAAGAATTAACAACTAGACTTAAGTAATGAGAATTTTTCCTAGAAGTTATAATCAATTTCAATCATATTCTTATCATAGGCTTTTTATTCATCAAACCATACTGTTTTTATCATCATCATCATTATTATTATTATTTATTTTATTTTAGAAAATAATATCATTTCCCCCCAAACTGAAATATCACATTGTCCTCAATGGGAAAAAGGAAGAGAAACTAAAGCAGAGAATGAGAGAAGGTAAGAGATGCTCCCCTGAATTTGTCTAGTTATGTTATTTGAATATTTTCCTTGAAGGCGCAGCCGTGTACTTCTTGGAGATCTCTTCGCCTCTTTGTTCCTGCAAAATGAAAGAACATGAATAATATTAAGAAAAAAGTAAAAATTAATAAATAAATAAAACTTGGGTTGCCTCCTAAAAACGCTTTATTTAAAGTTTGTAACTAGAGATTGTCTGCTCAGCATGTATTACTGGCGAGATCGATAGAACACTTTTCCGAGTTAAAGTCTCCATCCATATAGGGTTTTAATCTCTGTCCATTTACTTTAAATGTGCCTTTTGTCTTGTGATGGACTTCAACCGCCCTATAGGGGAAGGCACAGGTTACTACAAATGGTCCCGACCACCGAGATCGCAACTTCCCTGGAAAGAGTCGAAATCTTGAGTTAAATAATAGAACTTTCTCCTCAACTTCAAATTTCTTTCTCAGAATATGCTTATCATGCCATCTTTTAGTTTTATCTTTGTAAATTCGAGCATTCTCATAAGCATCATTTCGGAACTCATCAATCTCATTAATTTGCAGTATTCTCTTCTCGCCAGTTGCTTGTAAATCAAAGTTCAATGTCCTCGTCGCCCAATAGGCTATGTGTTCTAGCTCCACTGGTAGATGACAGGCTTTTCCATAAACGAGCCGATAAGGTGACATCTCGATCGATGTTTTGAATGTTGTCTGATAGGCCCATAACTCATCATCTAACATTCTCGCCCAACCTGTCCAAGAGATACTCACGATTTTTTCCAGTATGCGCTTTAAATCCCAATTAGACACCTCGACCTGGCATGCAAAAAATTCACCACGACCTTCACATCATTGGTTGGCAAGACGATCGCTTCAACCCATTTGAAGACATAATCTACAACCACTAGAATAAATTTGTTAGAATATGAGGATGGAAAATGACCCATTAAATCTATACCCCAAGTATCAAATAATTCAATCACTAAAATATTGTTTAAAGGTATTTCATGTTTTCTAGAAATGTTGCCAACTCTTTGACAATGATCACATAGATTAACAAAATTAAAAGAGTCTTTGAAGATAGTCGGCTAATAAAAGCCGCATTGTAAAACATTTCCTGCTATTTTTGCTCCACCAAAGTGGCCACCCGCTTCCAAAGAGTGGTAGTGTTTGAGTATGCTCTTCATCTCTTCCTAGGGCACACATCTTCTGATTATCTTATCTGTACAGTGCTGATCTAGAAATGGTTCCTCCAAAAAATAGTATTTCAAGTCGGAGAAGAACTTCTTCCTTTGTTGATATGTCATCTCGGTTGGAAGAATTTTGGACACCAAATAATTAACCATATTAGCATACCATAGGACAACTTATATAGCCATTAATTGCTCGTCCGAGAAGGTCTAATTAATTGAAAAATTATCCTCATCAGCCGCCTCTTTAAGCTCAAGGCGAGATAAATGGTCAGCCACTATATTCTTAGTACCTTTCTTATTTCTTATTTTCAAATCAAACTCTCATAGTAACAGAATCCATCGTAACAGTCTTGGTTTGGCATCCCTCTTAGTCAGCAAATATTTAAGAGCTGAATGATCAGTGTAGACAACCACCTTTGAACCTATCAAATTAGAACGAAATTTGTCAAAGGCAAACACAGCTACTAACAATTCTTTTCAAGTAGTAGCATAATTCAATTGAGCTTATGTTAAGGCCCGACTTGCATAATAAATAACATGAAAAGTTTTAAGTTTTATCTTTTCTCTGCTCCAAAACAACTCCTATACCATAATCGCTAGCATCACATATTAATTCAAAAGGTAAATTCCAATCCGGTGATACAATGATAGGTGCTGAAACTAATTTCTTTTCAATGTTTCAAAAGCATGCAAACATTCATCAGAAAATTCAAACCGAGTATCTTTAATTATTAGAGTGTAGATAGGTTTAGTAATTTGGAAAAAGTCATTGATAAACTGACGATAGAACCCGGCGTGACCCAAGATGCTCCTCACGTCTTTCACATTGGTCGGTGGTGGGAGTTTGTCAATAACTTCTATCTTTACTCGGTCGACTTCAATTCCCTTGAAGGAAATGCGGTGGCCGAGCACTAATCTCTCCTCGACCATGAAGTGACATTTTTTCCAATTTAAAACAAGATTTGTCTCATTGCATCTCTACAAAACCAAAGAAAAATTATATAAGCAGTTATCAAAAGAGTGATAAAAAACTGAGAAGTCATTCATGAAGACTTCTAAAAATTTTTCCACCATGTCTGAGAAAATGGACATCATGCATTTTTGAAAAGTGGTTAGCGCATTGTAAAGATCATAAGGCATGCGCCTATATGCAAAAGTGCCATAAGAACAGGTGAAAATGGTCTTCTCTTGATCCTCAAGTGTAATGGCTATTTGATTGTACCCGGAATATCCATCTAGAAAACAGTAGTAGGCATGACCGACAAGTCTTTCTAGTATTTTATCAATAAATGGTAAGGGACAATGGTCTTTCCAAGTTGCATCACTCAGTCTTCGATAGTCTATGCATACTCTCCATCCCGTGACCGTCCTCTTCAGTGTGAGTTCATTGTTGTCATTTTTTTATCACAGTTATCCCTCTTTTCTTTGGAACGACTTGCACTAGACTTACCCATGCACTATCTGATGTTAGATAAATGATCCCGGCATCTAAAAGTTTCAATACCTCTTTATGCACCACTTCTTGTTGACAAATTTCCAGATGTCATTATTGACAAAAAAACATTACAAAGGTTTCTTGGTTCTCTTAATTATGTTGTTGAATTCTACCAAAATATGAGGAAACAATGTCGCCCTTTATTTCAACGACTACAGAAAAATCCTCCTGCTTGTTCAGAAGTTCATACTAAAATTGTTAAACAAATCAAGGCACATATCAAAACTCTTTCGTGCCTTGGCATTCCTACTACTGATTCTTTCAAAATTGTTGAAACAGATGCCTCTAACATTGGTTATGGTGGCATTCTGAAATAAATTGTTTTGCCAGACTCTTCTGAACAAATAGTTCGCTTCTATTATGGAGTTTGGAACCCTGCATAGAGCAATTATAGTACTATTAAGAAAGAAATATTATCTATAGTACTATGTATCTCTAAATTTCAAAGTGATTTACTTAATAAGAAATTTTTATTAAGAATTGATTGCAAAAGTGATAAGTATGTATTAGAAAAAGATGTTGAAAACATTGCATCAAAACATATTTTTGCACAATGGCAAACCATTTTAGGTATTTTTTATTTTGATATTGAATATATTAAAGGATCCAACAATTATATCCTTGATTTTCTTACCCGTGAATTCTTGCAGACACGTAACCATGAGTAAGAAAAAAGGAAAAGAAAAACAAACAGCTGCTCCACCCCCAATTCCTGATAGAAAACTTATCAAGAATGAACCTGTTTCACTTGTTGAAATTGCCAATAGGTTCACAACCCTTGGCAAAGTAATTTAACCTACTTCTTTTGCTTCAATTGTTTCAACCCCATATGATCCATATGCCAAAGCCATTGCTTCAAAACCAACTACTCAGTATTTGCTTCTAAAATCCAAAACTGAGTATATTAGAAAACTCTATCCTTTCAAACTATTTTACATAGAGCCTAACCGGTCTGTGTATATAGATCATTTCAAAATTGGTTCATCTTATTTTCCTCTGGCTTTCATTGGATCCCAGAGAATTCCACAAAAACACTCCAATTTTACTCCAATATTTTAGTCCAGACTGATTCTATTGTCATAAAGCCTATTTATGACAAGACTGATAAATCAAACTTGAACTATCTTTGTCCTCCTGCTTCACTTGTGGTATCAGAGCCATTTGGCTACTGATAGATCGAATTACTTCTCTTCATTTCATTTATTTTGTTATTTTTCAACTCAATCCCTGAATTCTTACTTTATCTTGTCTATCTCCTTATGGTCCATCTAGTACCTTGGTAAGACTCGTTTATCGGAGAGCGATGAGGGCAGTTAGGTTGTAGAGTCGGGATAAGGATGTTAGCTTTAGACACTGAAATGTGAAGGATTGTGTTGACTAGAAACAAAATGAGTAGAATGTTTAAATCTAATTCAACTATTAGTTCCAGCTCGTCGGTACCAATTGACATTGCTAATGAAGAAGATTGTGCTTTTGAAGGAACTGCTCCAAGTGATTTCAAGCAATGGAATATCCCAAAAATTCATTTAAACTCTATTTATCGAACCTCTTGGGTTCAATCTACTTTTAAAACTTCTTTTAATGTTAGAACAATTGAACAAACCTATGCTATTTCAAAATCTCAAGAAAAATGTTGCCTGTTTACTAAAGTCTTGATTCAAGATTTTTTGAAAAAAGTTTACAAATACTTGGATATTGGTTCTGTTCAAGTTGTTGTCAAACCATTAACAAGGAAAGGCATCAACGCACCTGTTCTACTTTGTTTACAAGATGCTAGATTCAACAAGTTTGAAACTGGTATTCTTGGTATGATTCAATGCTCTTTGTTTAGAGGACCAGTTCATTTTGATTGTTTTCCGAATTTAACTCTTGCTTTGGATGATAATAACATTATCAAAGCCTTAACATTGAATATTTTAACCTCTGGCTGTAACATGCTAGAAGGACGCAAACCACTTGCTCTTATTTATCGGATTTACTATCGTCTTTTAAAAACGAATTTAAATCCAAAAATTATTTCAAAACCAATTGCGGAAAAGACTCTCTTGATCCAGAGTTCTACCCCAGATGTGAACATTCAAGTTCCAAAAATGGTTTATTAGAAAGATATTTCTCTTCCCAATGAATGGACTTTAGAACATGAAGTTTCTCCTATTAAAACTGTTTCAGATGATTGTACTTTGGACTACATCCAACAATATTTAGATGGTACTGTAAAAATTACTTTTGATCAAGCTCCTAGCTTAAGAAGAAATTCTTTTGCCGGATCTAGATCTTCTTTTGTTGGTTCTGTTTCTGACAATCTTGTAAGAAGAGATCAAAATCTCAAAAATTTCTAGAAGATTCAGTCAAAACAGGCCAACCGGTTAATCCTAATTTAAAATTGAAAGGAATTTCAATATTCTCTCAAGTTACTTCTGCTTATTTTTCTACCAAGGATACCAAAACATCCAATGATAAGTCTGTAAAGGAAGAAGTTGATAAGGAAGAAGTTGATAAAGAAGAAGATACTTCATCTTTATCTCCTACAATTTCATATATAGCCGCTCCTGTTGCACATATTTATCACAACCTTACTGTGATAAATAGGTCTTTTGAGTTTGATTTAGTTGCTCTTGTTAACGAATACAGTTCAAAAGAAAACTGTGACAAGCGAAAGGCCTATCATGCTATTTTTTCTGCTTCTGAAAAATTACGTATTAAAAGAAAATGGAAAGAATAGATGAATGACCTCTAAATGCACATACTTTTTTTCAATTTTGTTGAAAACTATTATGTTTCAAAAAATAGTTTAAATGTTGTTAAAAATAATTTTGTCAAGGAAGAAGGCAAAATGATGATTCAATCCAGTCACCCACCTTTGGAGGCAATTTTTGTTTCATACAAAGGATCTAAAGTAACTACTGCTCCTTTTAAGATCCCTGAAACTGTATCCAAAGATCCAAAAGAAGACAAGATTTTGAAAGAAACAAGAAATATTATTCACCAGAATAATTTTGTAAATCTTGTTTTTCATACTATCGGACAACAGTTGGTTAGGATCGAAGAAAAAACAGAAAATCTATTTTCGCTCTAGTCCCTATTTCAACAACTATTAAAAATCCTTTGGTTTTCCCTAAAGATTAGTCAAAGAAAAATTCCAAAATCATTGAAAAACCTTTGATTATTTTACCACAGAGTCAGCCTAAAATTGATTTCAAAAACCCACAGGCCAAGATCCTTGATAAAATTGAACAAATGCTTGTTGATCTTAAGAAAGAACAACCTTCTACTAGTGCTCTTATCAGCAACGAAAAAGAAGTTGTTCTTGTTGAAGCTACAGAAGAATCATCTAATAGTGATTCATCTGTTGCTAAGGATATTGATCTTCTTGAAAAGAATTTTCAAGATTTTGATTTAAAACCTGAGATAGTCAAATTTTCTTTAAAATGACACAAACCAATAAGTCTGACGAAAAACTGGTATTCCAGACCTACTCCTGATTTACAATTTGAAGAAAAAGTTTTTCAAACTCAATCTTTTTACTCTGCTGACAAAATTTACGAATGAAATATTGATGGATTATTTGAACAAGAAATTCTCAATACCATGAGTAAAATATCTTTAGTTGCAAATGCTTATATTAACAATAATATCAGACAACCTAATATTGTTATTATTTTAACACAAGGTTTTTTTGGGGTACTTCGTCATTGGTGGGATAAGCATCTTACTGATGAACCTAAAGAAACCATTCAGAATGTTGTTAAGCGTAACGACGAAAGGTTACCTATATTTTATGACACTATAGGAATGACACATCCTGATGATGTTAATACTTTGATCTACACTATTCTTAAACATTTTGTTGTAACTCCCTCCTCCAACATTACTAATCCTATTAGTGATCAACTGAATAATTTACGATGCCATCAGATGTCTGATTACAAATGGTATCAAGATGTTTTTATTTCCAGAGTAATGCTTAGAGACGATAGTCATAAGCCTTACTGGAAGGAAAAGTTTATTGATGGTCTACCCTGTTTATTTGCTCATAAAGTTAAGAAGGAATTTACTGATATCTCAGGATTTCTTAATTACGAGAATTACACATATGGTGAAATTTTTAGTATAATTAAGAAATTTGGTATTAGTATGTATAACGATCAAAGAATGCTTCGTGAACAGATGAAGAATAGCAAGAAAGCCAAATACGAAATGAGAACTTTTTGCGAACAATTTGGCCTTCTTCCTATTGCTTCATCTAGAAGAATGCACAAACATTTTACAAAGTATTCCAAACCTCATGGAGGGACAAGGAGAAAATCCCATGATGAATTTTACAAGAAGTCTTCTAAAAAACATTTTTCTAAATCTTTTTCTAAGAAAAAGAATTTTTCAAAAGGAAAATGTTATAATTGTGACAAATCTGTATATTTTGCTGATGAATGTTCTCAGAAACCCAACAAACTTAAAAAGAAGTTTAATCAATTTTACAAGAAATCTTCTAAAAAACATTTTTCTAAATCTTTTCCTAAGAAAAAGAATTTTTCAAAAGGAAAATGTTATAATTGTGGCAAATCTGTATATTTTGTTGATGAATGTTTTCAGAAACCCAACAAACTTAAAAAGAAGTTTAATCAATTGAATATTGATGCCAATGATTAAGAAGAATTGTTTCGACTCCTAGACATTCATGAGTTTAGTTTTAGTGATTTAGAGTATCACTCAGAAACTGAGTCTCTTGATTCTCCTGATATTAAGCTTGGTTGCAATTGTGATAAATCTTATTGCAAATCCTTTAGTAAAACAATCAATATTTTAACCAAGGCTAAAGAATAAGAAAATCTATCATTAACCTTGATTTCTCAAATCACAAATCTTGAGCTTAAAAAAGAATATATTCTTAAACTCAAGAAGACCATGGTTCACCAAGAACTAGAAACTTTTAAACAAATGATTAGTTTTTAAGACATTTTGGAGAGATTTCAAAAGAAAAAATTCAAAGATATTTCTATTAGTGATTTGCTACATGAAATTAATTTTATTAAAAATGAAATCATTGAACTCAAATATGAGATTAATAATCTTAAATCTGAAAATGATGTTTTAAAATAAGAATTTTTATATTTTAAAATTGACAAACAATTTGATCAAGATATTCCTTCTGATAATGAACAAGATATACTATATACTATATAGTATATATAGTATATTATATATTGTATATAGTATATATACTATAGTATATAATAATATAGTGACAATATATTGTAATATATTATAATATATATTAGAAACTATAGTAATATAGTGATATATTATAGTATATTATAATATATAGCGATATAGTATTGGTATAACTACAAATACAATAAACTATAATGATAATATATAGTTATTTATATATGATTTTAAAATTTAATATTATATTAATTAGTAATTTATAATATAATAAAAAAATATTTTATATATATTATAATATATATAATTATATAAAAAATATTTTATACAATATAAAAATTTAATATATATATGAACTGGTGAAATCGAATCGATTTTAACGGATTTTGAAAAAAATAGTACTAGTATCGGAGCGGACCGAACCTAGTACCGGACCAAACCTATCGATTCGGTTTGGTTTGATCCAATTTACCAATTCACCGATATTTTTTTCACCCCTATTTACGACACCTATTGAACTTATGTAATATCTTGTTACCTACATTTTATTTAAAAATAAATAAATAAATCTTTTACTTTTCCAACTACCCAGAAGGAAGGTATAAATAAAGATAAAGGAAGGTATAAAATAAAGATGGAGATTGTTTAGATTTCACGCTTAAAATGGAAGAGAGATAATAAAATGAATCTTAAAATATTTATTTAACAATTAATATTATTAGAAAATTGACTCGACCCTCTAATCCAAAAACTCTATAAAATTGAAGAAAAGATAGAATATACGCGGAAATTTGTAAAAGTTCTTGGCCCTCTGCATACTATTTTTTTCCATGGAAAATGTTATTTTCTTCTCTAGGACCCCAGGTTTGTTTCCGGTATTTGACCATTAGTATATTTTATTTTATTTTTAAGTTTTTTAAATGTTTAAAAAAATTATTATAATAAATCTGCCCTTTTAATTTTTCTTCAAAAAGGAAGACTTTTCCTTTTTTTATCCAAGTTCTTCCCCCCCACTACAGAAAATACACGGAAAATTTTCTTTTGCTCCAAGTTATTGGCTCTCTACAGAGAATACACGGAAAGAAAATGGTTGCTCGGAAATTCCAAGTCCGCCACAACGACTCCGACTTCGTCATCGACTACGACACCGACGACGGCTTCGAGGTCACTCTCTCTCTCTCTCTCTCTCTCTCTCTCTCGCTCGCTCACTGTCTGACCTGTGATTCTTTACAGGTTTTCAAATTCCAGCTATTCTCTCTCACCTCAGTTCCCCCCGACGAGCAAAAGGTTCTTTTTGTCATCTCTTAATAAGAATGGATGGATTGAGAATTTCCGGCTCTTTTGTATTTTTTATGATGCATTTTCTTTGCAGATAATTGGCGCCCATGACGACCGTGTCGTAGTGGAAGACTCCGATCTCATTTCCATTTCGGAGAAACTTCGTTTGGTGCCGATTAACGATGAAGTCAAAGAACAGAGGCTTAGCGAATCAATCAGTAACAGTGCGCGAAACTACGCCGAATTGTTAGTGTCCGATGAGGAATTGGCTAGGATGTTGCAGGTTCGTCCTCTAATTTGGTTGACTTTAAGCTTTTCTTTTTGGTTAATGGAACTTCGGAAGTGTTTTTAATGTGCTTGAAAATGCTTGTGCTGTTTTGGTAATTTTAGGGGGAGGAGGAGGCGCTCTTGCTTCAACAGTATCTTGCGGCGGAGGATAACGGAGAGTTCGAGCAGAGAATACGGCCTTATGTTGCTCAAGTTAGCAAGGTAATTGCATTTTCTGTGCTTTCTCACTTCGGGTATGGTATACTTCAGTTCTCATTTTCATTCACATTATCTGCTAATTTGGTTGCATGAAAACATATGCTTGAGGGAAAAAAAAAAAAAACAGAATTCGAAGTCTTTAAATATTTTTTTTGATAAGAAAGAATTTTATTCATCGAAGTATACAAAAGAATTTTATGAAATAGGCCAAGCTCATGCATATATGAAGTATATAAAAGAAAACACCTAATTACATTCTACAAAGAAGAAATTAAAAATAGAAAATCATGAGCTGAAGCTCCATTAAGCACTATAGCCAAAAACCATTGAAATAAAGAGAACACAAAGAATTTCTAGATTTCCTCCATAGTGCACTCCTTATTATTAAAGCATCACTCGTTCCTTTCCCACCAAATACACCACATAAGACACAAAGGAACCATCTTGCACATAGCAGCCTGTTGAAGAAAGGTTTGAATCCCAATCCGACACGCAAGTAGATCCACTACTTTCATGGGCATCACCCAAGCCAGCCCAACTTTACTGAAAACACCATCCCACAATGCTTTTGCCACGTCGCAGTGCAGAAGTAAATGATCCACATATTCCCCACGTTTTTTACACATGAAACATCACTCTATAACAACAAAACCACACTTCTTCAAGTTATCAATCATTAAAATGTTCCCGAGTGACGCTGTCCATATGAAAAAAGCGACTTTAGATGGCACATGAGACCTCCAAATACACTGTCAAGGAAAACGAGAACAATGCTGAATAGTCAACACCTTATAGTAAGACCGTACCAAAAACTATTTACTACCCATATGCTTCCATAAAAGTCTATCCCTCTCATTACCCCCAATCCCCAGGGAGTATAAGAAGCTGAAAAAATCAGAAACATCGTCAAGTTTCCAATCTTGTGTAGCTCTAGTTAAACAAACATCCCATTGCAAGGTACCATTAGAACGGGCTAACAAATCAGAAACAATAGCGTTCCGATTGGCTGCCATACGAAAAATAACTAGAAACATACTAGAACAAGCCCGATCACCACACCAAAAATCAAGCCAAAAATGGATCCTTGAACCCTCACCAACAACAAAATTAATATGTTTAGCAAAATTCTCCCATCCCTTTCTAATAAATTTCCAAAGACTCACACCATAAGCCCCCCCTAGCCTCCTTAGAATACCAACTCCCCAATCACTCCCATATGTCCGATCTATAACCTCTCTTATTGCTAATGAATGTCTGGATAGTATGCTGAAGGTTGGTATAGCAGGAATCATCTGCAAGCTTGACATGGAGAAAGCGTATGATCACGTTAACTAGGATTTTCTTCTCTACCTCCTTGGGAGGTGCGGTTTTGGTAAGAGATGACAGACTTTAATTCACTGGTGCATATCAATGGTGAGATTTTCCGTATTGATAAATGGTAGCCCAGCTGGTTTTTCTCATAGTTCGCGAGGCTTAAGACAAGGTGATCCATTGTCGCCTCTGATGTTTGTTTTTGTGATGGAGGGTTTAAGCAGGATGACATCGGCTTTGGTTAATAATGGCTTTGTGGATGGCTTTTCGATTGGAACCCCTGATAGGGGTATCATTAATATATCTCACTTGTTATTTGCAGATGATACACTTGTTTTTTGTAAGCCAGACCAAAATTAGATTCAAGTGCTGAAGGCCTTGCTGCTTTGTTTTGAACCAATCTCCAGTTTGAAAGTGAATTTAAATAAATCAGAGATGGTTTCAATTGGAGATGTTCCTAATATACGGCAACTGGCTAGCACATTGGGGGTGTAAGATAGCCTCTCTTCCTTTGACGTACTTGGGACTTCCATTGGGGTTGGCTGCGAGAGCGTCCTCTATATGGGAGATGGTGATTAAGAAGATAGAGAAGAGATTAGCGGGATCGAAGAGAATGTACTTATTGAAAGGCGGCAGGATCACTTTGATAAAGAGTACACTTTCTAACCTGCCAACTTATTTTTTATCACTTTTTCGTATACCTGCAAGGGTGACATATCGAATTGAGAAGCTCCAACGTGACTTCTTGTGGGGTGGCATGGGAGAGGAGTTCAAATTCTATCTAGTGAAGTGAGAAACGGTATGTCGTCCTATCTCTAATGGTGGTTTGGGTATTAGAAATGTGAGAATCTTTAATCGTGCGTTATTTGGAAAATGGTTATGGAGATATAATAAGGAACTAGAAGCCTTTTGGAAGGTGGTGATTGAGCATAAATATGGAGGCATCTGGGGGGGATGGAGTACTAAAGTAGTTAGAGGAGCATATGGAGTGGGGTTGTAGAAACACATTAGAAGAGGATGAGGGTTTGTTTCTCGACAAACTCGATTCCAGTTGGGGGAGGGCTTCGGGATTAAATTCTGGAAAGATATTTGGTGTGGGGATATACCCCTACACGTTTCATTCCCGTCATTATTCCAAATTGCTAGTGATAAAGAAGTTGCAGTGGTGGATGTCATGGGGTTTTCGGGTGGACAGATCCATTGAGACATTAGTTTTAGTAGAGCAGCACAAGATTGGGAGATGAGCAGCTTTGCTGATTTTTACAGCCTCTTCCATTAAACCGAGCAATCAACAAGAAGATGGATTGTGGTGGTCACCCGCTGGGAAATGTGCTTTTTCAATTTGCTCTTTTTATAAGGTTCTCACTCAAGAGCCTAACTCTTATTTTCCTTAGAAAAGACTTTGGAGACATAAGGTACCCTCCAAAGCTACTTTTTTCGTGTGGACAACAACTTTGGGCAAAATCCTTACAACTGATAATTTGAGGTAAATGAGGATTATCATAGCAGATTGGTATTGCATGTGTAGGGGAGGGGGAGAGTCGGTGGACCATCTTCTTTTACATTGTGAGACAGCAAGGGTTTTGTGGAATGAGGTGATCGGTTGAGTAGAGCTGGCTTTGGTTATGCCAGAGACTGTAGTGACAGTGCTAGCCAGTTGGACAAATATAGGAGGCATGTAGCAGATTAAAGCGGTTTGGAAGATGATCCCTATTTGCATCATGTGGTGCTTGTGGTAAGAGCACAATGCGAGGACGTTTGAAGGTAGAGAGAGATCATTAGAGGAACTTAAAACTTTATTTTACACTACTCTATGTACCTGGGCCATTGCTGTTGATTTTAATGGCATGAACCTTCATGACTTTCTTATTTCTTTGGTGTCTTCTTAATTAGGGCACATTGTGTTTTTTCTTTATTGGGCTTTGCCTAATTCTTTGATTAATAAAATTTTGTTTACCTATATATATAAAAAAAGACTCCTATTCCAATTGATACCTCCACAATTATTTCCTCAATAAAGCCTTGTTGAAACTACTCAAATTACGAATCCCTAAGCCTCCATTTGAAATAGGAGAACAAACTCTATTCCAACTAACAAGGTGGATTTTAGTCTCCTCTCCCATTCCACCCCACAAAAAAGTACGAAATAATTTTTTAATCTGGTTTGCCACCCTTGCAGGCAATAGAAATTAGAATAGGTAATAAGTTGGGAGACTGGAAAGAGTACTTTTAATAAGAGTAATTCTACCCCGTTTTGATAAGTATAATCGCTTCCAACCCGCCAGTCTTTTCTCAATCTTCTCAACTACCTCATCCCATATAGACTTAGGGGATGTTAGGGGAATGAGATGAGATAATAAATCTGTGAATAGTAGTGAAATGATTTAGGTTATGATGTTTTATGGGGTTTTGAGAAATGAGAGAGAAAAATTTGAATAAAAATATTATAAAATTAAAATATTAATAAAATATCATTTTTTTATATTTGAAAAAGTTGAATTGTTTTTTATATTTTGTTTAAAAGTTTGAGAAAATTTTAATGTTTAGGTAATGATTTGATGAAAAAGTTGAAAATTTGAAATTGAAAAATGTTTATGTTTGAATGATGTTTGTGATGGAAATGAGAAGAAATGAGATGTGAGACCATCCCATCTTCCAAACAATCCCTTAGCCTTAAAAGTCGCCCCCAACGGAAGACCAAGATATTTCATAGGTAAAGAAGAAACTTTACAACCCAAAAGAGCGCCAAACAGTTAATATTCCGCACCTCCCCCACTGGAACCAGCTCCGACTTACTCAAATTCACCTTAAGGCCTGATACGGCTTCAAAACATAATAATACAGTCCCATTCACAAAGCTAATGGGACGATAGTCTCGAGAAAGTCAACTCATCTACTGTTGGTCTCCATGGTTGTTGTTCGGCTAGGAGATGTTCATAATATTGTACAATGTGGTTCTTGATACTTGATTGATCCGAAGAAACTGCTCCATCTACCATCAATGTATCAATAACATTGTTCCTCCGATGCGAATTAGCCACCCTATAAAAGAACTTTGTACACTTGTCTCCCTTCTTGAGCCATAATGTCCTTCATTTCTATCTCTAAGAGATCTCTTCCGTCAATAATAGTCATTCAAGTTCAGTGACTACCTGACTCTTGCGAGTTTTTTCGGATTCAGAGAGAGTTCTTGCCTCCTCCTCACCCTCCAAACCCTGTAACTTCTCCAGATGGGAATGTCGTTGTAGTAGCACATTGCCAAACACTTCTTCATAACATTGCTTCAAGTCGTGTTTCAGTGCCTTTAACTTTCTTGCCAATATGAAGCTTGAAGAGCCTTGGAAATCATAAGAGGACCACCATCGCCTGACCTTGTCTACAAAATAGTCAGATTTAAGCCACATATTTTCGAATTTAAAATACATTCTCCCTCCTTGGATGCCTCCACAGTCCAAGAGGATAGAGAAATAATCAGAGCATACTCTAGGTAGTCGTCTTTGAGTTACATCAGGAAAATAGTTACATCAGAAAAATGTGACTCCCATTCTGGAGTTAGCAAAAATCTATTAATTCTTGACCAAGATGGGAGTTCTCGAGTGGTGGACCAAGTAAACATGCCTCCCGTTAGTGGGATATCCATAGGTGCCTGTTATGAAATGAAATCAGAAAATTCTCTCGTAATGGGTCTGATGTGGGACATACCTGACCTTTCACTTAGGAAACAAGATACATTGAAATCACCCCCCTATACAACTTGGTAACTCCCACCAACTAAAAAGTCCCACCAATTCTTCCCACAATGATCTTTTTTCTGCATCAATATTAGGGTTGTAAACTCCTGCAAGTGCCTATTGGAACCCATCTTCTATATTTACAAAGGAGCAAGCCACAGTGAAATCACCCACACATTTTTTTAGGCAGGTTTGGGGGGTGAGATGAGAATTTTGTGTTTTGTTTGAAGGTTTAAAATATTGTGTTTTAGTATTATTATTGTTTTGAAATTTAAAAAAGTTGAATTGTTTATTATATTTTGTATGAGGATTTGAAAAAGGTGTAATGATGAGATGAGATGAGAATTTTGTGTCTCATCTCACCCCCCAAACCTACCCTTAATCTTTCCACCACCCTTTTATTGAACATGATAAGGACACCACCTGATGCTCCCTTAGAAGGCAGATACGACCACACGACATGATGCCCTTTCCACAAACTTTGAACTATTTGCCTTGCAATTAATTCTAACTTAGTCTCCTGTAAACATATGATATCACCTTGCCATTGTCGAACTAAGTTTTTGACTTCGAGCCGTTTGGCCTGCTCATTAGCCCCTTACGTTCCAAGGTATAATTTTTGACTTCATATCAGAACCATCGTTGTCCTTCCCTTAAGACACCCTTGGCTAGAGCTCCGCTCCCCTCCCTCATCGTTCATTGCCCATGTAAGCCTCTTGAGTTCTCTCTCTCTATTTTTATCCAAATTAAGAGAGGGATCAGCTTTGGCTTGTGCATGTCCAGCTTCAATAGTTGTGAGTAATGCCAAAAATTCATCTTCAAAACCCTAACATGTAATCCCAACACAATGTTTGATTTCCATGGCTTTTTGAATTACCCAATTTGACACCCTCGGATGAAACGAGTTCAATGGAGTAGGTTCTATCCCCTCAATAGACAACCTACCCCTCGATGCATCCTCTCCATTTGTAGACTCAAATACTACCAGAGCCCCTTCCATAGCAACTTCCTCTGAGTTACCCAGGCTTCCCGCACTGTTAGGGTCAACAGATAGGGATTTTTAGGCAACTAAAAGAGGATTCCGGTGCCTTTATTGGTTTCTGAGTAGTTAGGGAAAGTTTCGTCAGCCCAGAGGTCGCCGCTGGCATGTTATGTGACTTCTCATAGTGTTGCAAACCTCCTAGCAACGCTCCCGTCCTCTCCTCTACAAAATCCTGTGGTAACTAAACAGTCGCCGGTGTCGATGACATTGCTTTCACGGCTGTGATGGTGGGAGGCAACCCAGACAGGTCCATCACACCCTTCTGTGCCTCTCCATTGACCATTGGCCCTCTCGACGACACAAGATCTAGCTACGTAGCCCCTGAAGTTGCTGGCGATGAGCCGTTGGTGTTGGGTTGTTGTCGGCGATGGAATAGTCCCTCACTGGCTGTTGTTGGACTGCTGCCATTGTTGGGTTGACGTCTCGCTAGGCCCAGCTGAGGATGTGGAGCCCTTCTCAAAGGAAGGCCCAGTCCTTTTGAGACGCCAACTCATTTTGGGTTGGGCTTGGCGTGTTTGGCCCAAGCCCAAGCCCAAGCCCAAGCCCACGCCCATCTTTGTTTTAACTTTATCCAACCTTAATTTCGGCCTTGACCTAGACCGAAATTGGCCCAAGCCCAAGCCCAACCTAGGAATTAAATCCCAGTCCACACTGCCTATAAGTGCTTTGACAGCCTTCTTCAAACAACAAAGCTCCTCCTTCAGCCCAAAGAATACCTTCTGCCCCTTACTTTCTCCTGCATAGTCATTGGACAGACCACCTCCAACTATTTTAGGTACAGAGTTTCGACCAACCCTCCCTGCCAGAGAACACTCCCTTGCTACCCATTTCTTTTTCTCATTTTCTCCATTTTGTGACACCATAGCCTATCCCGTACCACCATGCACCACCCTTGTACTTCCTACTCTACCACCCAATGTAGCCTTAGTGTACGTCCTAGTTTGACCACCCACCTTTTTCCCATTCCCACCACTGGAACCTTGGAGAGGGAAGATAGAGCATGCTTAATCTCCATGGACAGATTTTTCCACCCCTGTCCTTTCGTCCCTGCCAAGAACACAAGCCGGCCTTGATGCCCATTACCACCGTATTCAGTGACCTCCAAGTAGCGTCCAAAGGCATTAGAATGCCGGTGAGCAGCTATTGCCAAAGACCCAACCCAAAAAGTGTCGAAAAAATCCTTCCCTCCGAAAGGGAGCATTCTTCCACTGTGTTTGCCAGCCAACGAGCGCTAGAAAGGCTGAATACCAATTCCTTGGTAACCTTCCTGCCTCTTTCAGTAATACGGAAGAAATTTCCCTCCTCTAATGATAATACAAAAACCTTGGTTTCTATTAATAAGTGCTTTAATAGCCCATCTGAAACCAGAAATATTTCAGACCCAGTAAAAGCTTATGGGATGATGATTCTAGTGTAGATCACCAGAAGGGTTCACCCATGGTAGAACTGTATGGAGAGAAAATAAAAAAATTCATGGGAATCCTTATCATTGCTCTTCCACGCTATTGGCATGGCATGATTTTATTTGTAAGGAAAATTTAAAGAATCTTGCAAATCAAATTTTTCCAGCTTTCGAGTAGGACTCTTTTTTTAAAAAAATTTCCAGTTGATTTTACTTGATAGCTTAAAGGGATATGCTATTCTTTAAGAAAAACCAATTTATTTATTTTATTCTGTATTTATACTGTTGGTGGTGTAGTACGAGGACCCAGTGCGCCAGGAAGCTGCTCGGAAGACAGTTCCTGTCGACGAGCTTGAGGAAAAAGCATTGGTTTCTCTGGCCAAGGTAAGAACAGCTACCCTTCTATATTTCAATATTAAAATGGCCGAGCCTGTTTTTAGACACATTTGGTTGCCAGACAATACTTGAGCCTATGTTAGACAATAACTAAGTGAGATCACTAGTTGAAGTCAATGATGTCACCCACGAAGCTTAGTTTTCTCTGCTTATGAATCCAAAACATGTTTCTATTACTCTGATGCGCTTGTGTTTATATGAATAATAAGATGTAGACCACCTTAAATCTTTGCCGATTTGATGCTTTAAAGTATGTAAATGTCAACTTGTTGGGAAAAGTGGTACAATGGTTTCCTTCGGAGGTGTACTTTACAAAGTACATCATACTAGTTAAATGTCAAATTGTTGGGAAAAGTGGTACAAAGGTTTCCTTCGGAGGTGTACTTCACAAAGTACATCATACTAGTTATTTCTATCATTATTACACTCCCTTTTGTTAGAAATTTCTGTAGATCCTTTGAAAGCTTTGCGCTCTCTCTCTCTCTCTCTTAATTTTTTTTTTTTTATTTCCCCTTTTTTGCTTGGATTTTCTTGGATAATTCTTATTTGCAATCTTGCTGCAGTTGCATTATTTTTGGTACAGAATAATATAGCATTTTGTTGTGAAGACTGTATTGGTCAATAGCTATATGTAATTGGTTGCACTTTGCAAAAAGGCTCTTGTATTGGTAAATTTGATAAACTTGTTTTTAGGAGGGGAACTTTAAACCATCAAAAATGGAACAAGATCATGCCTTCCTGCTGCAGCTGCTTTCCTGGTTCAAGCAATCCTTCAGGTGTTTTTCGTTTCTTTTCTTCTTATGCCATTGGATTTCCACCCAAATATATTGAACACTGCAATCATTTTCTATAGTGCAGATAAAGAAAAACACTAAAAAAAACAAAAAAAAAAACAAAAACAAAAACAAAAACAAAAGGAGAAGAGAAGAAGAAAACTGCAAAATTTTCATCAATAGTGAATCATAATTTTTTTATCTTCTCGATGTAGTAGTTTTGTTATTTCATTGTTTTGTGGAACCATCTACAACATCTATCAATAACATAAACTTTTCGATGCAGAAGTTCTGTTCCTGTCAAGCCCCATCATCCCTTGTGTTAAATGACCATAGTTTGATTATTTAAGTTTCAAATAATTAGAAAGGTCAATCAATAAATATTATGCACTTAATTTCCTCTATAACTCTGTCTTCTTTTTTCTGTATTGAATTTATTACAGTTAGTAATAGAGAAGAAGGCTGCATTCAAACTACTCTACAATCAAATTATAAAAATAAAATAACACATATTTGTGAAGCAGGAGCGTTGCTCTTGTCCAGCCACGTGATCCACTCTTCTGTCAAATGAGCTTAAGTTTAGTAATTTAAGCTTAAAATAATTTAAAAGGTTATGTCAATAAAATTTTTGCAATTTGAAATTTTAAAGGTCTGAGTCACTTACATTTCTTTCCTCTGTAACCCTTCGTCTTATTTCCTCTATATTTAATTTATTACAGTTAGTAATAAAAAAAGGTTGTGTTCAGACTACTCCACGATCAGATTATAAGAAGAATAAAAAAATAAATATAGAACATAGCTAAAAAAATTAATAATTTTTTTCCCACTTGTTACGTGGGTGCACAAGTAGTATCTTATGATATTTTAACATCACACTAGTAGTCGAGGTGGGCTAATTGTTTTCAAAACTCTATCAGACACAATTAACCTTCATTTTATTTTTATCTTCAATGGGCATGAAAATGAAAAAAGCAAGGAAAGAAAAAAGAAAAGAAAGGAATTTTATAAGATTAGTCCTTCCCCATTTAATGTAAATAGCAATGAGGGGGCATGTAGGAGTTCTCCCAGACTACATTGGAGGAGATAAATAATACAGGATGTTAGAAAAAACTAAAAGTCAGATACAAGAAGTATTCCTAGAACTGAACAAAGGGGGAAAGCATCGAATGATGGGGTTACTTTCATATCAGCAATTGAATGTTACTTCCCAGCTTCATGTCAGTCGTAGCAAAGGAGACTTTAACAGACTTGTTCGAGTAAAGTCTCCACTTTCATAAGAATAGCGTTGGTAGGATAAAACAGCAATCCCAAGAGTAGCTTTCCCGGTTTGACTTGTTATGAAAATGTTTTCTCCCTTCTGCCATATATTCCCAGTTTTGTGAATAGGGTATGGCCTAAATTTAAATAAAAAATCTTAAACCTTTCTTAGCAACAAAAAATTGCTAGACTTTAGAGAACTCAATATGAAGCCACCATCATGCACTCCTTAATATTTTTAATTTTTTGAGTAACATCCGGAAATTGTGACTCCCACCATCATGTAAGCATACCACCACTATCCACATGTTGATGTTAGATGGAGTAGTTTCTTTGGATCAGTTAATCATCAAGAACCACATTGTACATAGGGGTGTAAAAAAAAAAAAACCGGTGAACCGGTAAACTGGATTGGACCTAACCAGTGGGTTTGGTCCGATACTGAGTTTGGTTCGGTCCGGTACCAGTTTTATTTTTCTTAAAACTGGTCAAAATAGGTCCGGTTCCAGTTTTTCTTTTTCTAAAACTGGAACGGACCGGAACCGGACCGGTTCATATATATATTATAATTTTTTATATTGTATATAATTTATATATATAATATATAATTATATATAAAATAGTTTTGTATTATATGATAAATTACTAATTAATTTAATATTAAATTTTAAAATCTTATATCACTGTAGTCTATTGTATTAATAGCTATACTATATTACTTTATTTTATAATATACTACAATATATTATCACTATAGTTTACATACTATAATATACTATTATATATATTTTATAATATAGTGTATTAAAATCGGAAAACCAGACTGAATCGGTAAAACCGGAAGTATCGGTTAAGGGGGGTAATCGGTGTGGAATCGGTTCTTGAAATGTAAAACCGGTGCATACTGGTTCGGTCTCAAATTTTATCCAAAACCGGACCAAACCAGACCTGTTACACCCCTAATCGTATGGTACTAGGAACACCTCCTCCCCAAACAACACGCTTGGAGACCAAAAGTGAATGGATTAACTTTTGCATAATTAGACCAACAGTTTGCCGGGTGGCTCGAGAGGCTCTTCGAAGAAGATGAAGTGTGCAAAGTAACCATGACATGGCTAGTGACAAGGCTCTAGGCCCTGACAGTTTTACCATGGGCTTTTTCCAAACTTGTTGGGAAGTGATCAAGGGTAACCTTATAAGGGTATTTCAAGAATTTCATGCTAATGACAGATTTGAAAAAAGTTTTAATGCCCCTTTTTTAGCCCTTATTCCCAAAAAGATGGGATTCGTGGATATTAGAGACTATCGTCCCATTAGCCTTGTGAATGGGGTCTACAAGTTACTTGCTAAAGTGTCATCGAATCGATTGAGTACGGTGATGGAGAAGTTAATTTTGAAGCCCCAAAATGCATTGATCAAAGGTAAACAAATTCTAGATTCAGTTCTAATTGCAAATGAAGTTTTGGACGACTCAAATCCAGAGAACCTGGGTTACTTTGCAAATTAGACATGGAGAAAACTTATGATCACGTGAACTGGAACTTTGTACTTTATTTACTTGCAATAAGTGGCTTTAGGGAGAAGTGGTGGGTAGCGTATTGTATCTCTATAGTTTGCTTTTCTATCTTGTGAATGGTTCATTGGTGGGTTCTTAGACTCCTACCATGGTTTGAGACCAGGGGCCTGCACTCTCCATTACTTCTTATAATCATCATGGAAGCTCTCAATAAGATGATTTTAGGCCTTATGGAAGGTGGTTTTCTCTAGGGTTTCTCGGTGGAGAATGATGATTATGACTCTATTGATATTTCTCATATATTTTTTGCTGACGATACTCTCTTTGTTTTGAAGCTATCTCGGGTTTGAGAGTTAGGTTGTGTTTGGATGTTGAAGTGAGTTGAGTTGAGTTGAGTTGAGATGATAAAATATTGTTAGAATATTATTTTTTAATATTATTATTATTTTGGGATTTGAAAAAGTTAAATTGTTTATTATATTTTGTATTAGAATTTGAAAAAATTATAATGATGAGTTGAGATAAGTTGAGAAGAATTCATCAACCAAACGAAGCCTTAATCTCTCAAAGTTTGAATTGGTGCTGGTGAGGGTTGTCCCCGATGCGGTGAATGTAGCCTCTCTCTTGGATGTAAGGTATCTTCTTTACCCATGAAGTATCTTGGCTTACCACTGGGTGATTCCTTTAAAAGGTGGAGCGCAGATTGACTTCTTGGAAGAGGTTGTACTTGTCTAAAGGTGGTAGACTCACTTTGATTAAAAGTACTTTTTCTAACCTACCCACCTATTTTGTGTCCTTGTTCCCGCTCCCCACAAAGGTAGTCAACTGTATTGAGAAGCTACGACGACAATGACAACGAAATTTCTTGTGGAGTGAGCTAGGGGAAGAGTTTAAATTTCATCTGGTAAATTGGTCAATTGTTTGTACACCAATTTTTGGGAGTGGATTGGGGATCTGTAATTTGATTAAGTTCAATCAACTTTTGCTGGGCAAATGGTTGTGGCGGAACCAACACGAAAGAGGGGGGGGGGGGGGGTTTATGGAAGTCTGTTATAGATTCGAAGTTTGGGGAGGCTTGAGGAGGATGGTGCTCGAATGAGGATGGGAGATCTTTCAGAGAAATGCACACATTGTGGTGCGTGACAGTCCTCGTGTCAGATTTTGGTACAACAAATTGTGTGGTGAACAAAGCCTCCAAGACACCTTCCATACCATTTTTGAGCTTGCACGAGCAAAGGATGCAGCGATAGCTAACCTTTTGGTCTTCTCTAGTGGCTCCCTCAATGGAATGTAGACTTCATTAGGGTAACCCAAGATTGAGAGTTGGAGGCTATCACAGAGTTCTATGCGTGACTGTATTCCGTATACATGACCAAGGGTACTATAGATAAGATGAATTGGAGCCCCTCCAAGAAAGGTAGATTCACAGTCAGATTGTTTCACCAAGTTTTAGGGGAGGTTTGGGGGGTGAGATGAGAATTTTGTGTTTTGTTTTGAAGTTTAAAATATTATGTTTTAATATTATTATTGTTTTGGGATTTGAAAAATGTGTATTGGGATTTGAAAAAGTTGAATTGTTTATTATATTTTGTATGGAGATTTGAAAAAGGTGTAATAATAAGATGAGATGAGATGAGAATTTTATATTTTGTCTTGTGCCCCAAACCTACCCTTAATGAGCTCGAGAATGACTAATTTTCCATGGAAGAATATATGGCAAACGAAAGCTTAAAAGCAGCTTTTCTTGTTTGGAGAACATCCTTGGGTAACATTCTTACTACAGATAATCTGAGGAAATGTTGGGTAATTGCATTGGATTGGTGTTGCATGTGTAAGAAGAATGGTGAATCAATAGATCAGTTGCTTTTACATTGCGAGGTGACGAGGACCATGTGGGATGATTTTTTTGCGGGAATTGGACTATCATGGGTCATGCCTTTTAGGTTGGTGGATTTCTTAGTAAGCTGGAGAGGCCGCCTCCGAGGTAATCCACATGTGGTAGCAATCTTGAGAATAGCTCCCATATGTATGTGTTAGTGCATTTAGCAGGAGAGAAATGATAGAAGCTTCAAGGATTGCGAGAGAACAATGGATGAGCTTAGAGTTATCTTTTTTTAAACATTGTTTTGTGGTCGGGGCCATTGATTTTAATGGACTAAATGTCCGTGATTTTCTACTTTCGGTTGTAACCCTAGTTAGGTTTTTCATGTATACATCCTGTGTACTTGGGTTTTGCCTTCTCTTGTGAATAAAGCTTCTTGATTACCTATAAAAAAAATATTTTTAATTTCATAATCCAGCCTGTTGGATTTTTTTTCGTGCTTAGATGTTGATCTCCAACAAAAAAAATGTGCCCAATCCTTGATGTCTTTTTGGCTAACTTTATTCCCTTGATCTTTTCGTTCTAAATTGTATGCAATGACGTTACTGAATTCAATGGGTGACATCAAGGTTTTCAGTGAGTGGATATAGTTAATAGATGTGCATGTTATTTTTTATTTCCAAAAAGTGGTTGAGTTTTAAATAGTTTTAAGAGATGAGCAAATTCTAGTGGCATGTGACAATATGTAAAGTTAAATTGCTAAACTTCCATCAAAGAAGAATGAATTAAACCATTATTGAAGCTACTTCAGACTTGAGGATATTTGGAATGGCTTGGACAATTTTGTTGCTTGATAAACTTTATATGAATTGGTCTGGTGGTTGAGAATCATCTGGAATATCGGGTGCTTGGCGGAGGTGTTAAAATCAATTTGAAGTTGCTTTATAAGAGGGAAGCAAGTGGGGCATGGCCTGGCCCAATTTGAATTATTCTTAAGACTTCTTTAGCTTATTTTCACCGGTTTATTAATGGAATCACTTTATTTATGTTTAAGAAAGAAACATCATTATGACTTGGGCCCTGTTTGGATGGTGGAAGTAAGTGTTTCATCTCATCTCATCTCATCATTACAACTTTTTCATATTCTCACACAAAATATAAGAAACAATTCAATTTTTTCAAATCTCAAAACAATAATAATATTAAAAAATAATATTCTAACAATATTTTATTCAATTTTCAACTTTCATCTCAACTCACTATTCAAACCGCACCTTAGGTTTTAAACTTTGAGGTTTTATTTGCTCTAGATGCGGATATGCTGAATTCCTTTCATGTACCTTTGTGGAAGTTTATCATCATGCTACATTGGTGAAAATCATTGCTATTGGAAAATTGAAGATCCTTGAGAATGATAAATTTGTTGTGCTTATCAAATTTTCTTTGCTGCAGATTTTTTCTGTGGATATGCAGTTTATTTTACATTCAAGTTTGGCTGAATTTTGTTCTCTTTCACTGTGGATGGCTGACAGGCTAAACCTTGTGTGTTTAACATGTGTTCTGTAATTGTAGGTGGGTAAATGTGCCTCCTTGTGATGGTTGCGGCAATGAGACAGTGAGTAATGGCAATGGCTCTCCACTTCCTTCAGAAATTCAATATGGAGCATCTCGAGTTGAGCTCTTTCGGTATTTCTGGAGAATCTGCTTATTCATAATATCTACTTCTAAGTAGTCTAATGAGATCACACGTTACACTTGATTTATGTTTCCTTACACTCCAACCAGATACCAACAATTAATGGATTTCCAATCTTGGACTTAAACTTCTTATTAAGTCACTTTGTGCTTTTCTCTTGGTAATATTTTCATGTTAGCATTGGATTTCTACTTCTAGTATTTTGATGTTCTTTTTAGTGGCATCTATATGCTAATGTCACTATGGTTACCATATCGTCCGTACATATTGAGATGAATCAAGTTGAATAGTACATTAACCATTCTTGTGTGTCAATAATGAGTGAACCTATTGGCTGAGTCTCCCCCTCTTATAAGAAGAGCTGAACCAGTAGAAAGATTTTCGTTTGGAGAGATTTTTCAGATTTTTGCTACTTGTCTCGCTGATTGTTTGTGACTAATATCTTCCTTTGCATCTCATTTTTCAATTGATTTGCAGTTCCTATTCTATCAAAATTGTACTGTTGCTGTTTCTTGAAGTTCTTTAATTCATTCTCTTAGCCTGTAAATGTAATGTTAAACAAAGGGGAGTGTTTCTACATTATGTTTGTCCAAGGATTTGGAAAACTTGTGGCAAGCATTTCATTGATTTTTACTTATCAAAAAAAAAAAAAGGATTTGGAAAACTTGTGGTAAGCATTTCATTGATTGTTACTTATCAAAAAAAAAAAAAAGCATTTCATTGATTGTTTAATTCTTCTTCCCTGCTTATACAATCTTTTTAAGTTCAGTAGTTGGTAATTTGTCTATCAGAAATGGATTTCTGCCTTTTGTCTTTGCTTATGTTTTCTTCCTTTGCTAACAATTGACTTGATTGTCTACTCCATTATGTGCCACTTTTAACCCAGCTGCAAGTTTTGCTCAAGAATCACTCGTTTCCCTCGCTACAATGATCCATTGAAGGTGCTTTTTAATCTGTTGACCTGGGTAGATGCTTTGCTGTATTCATATTTTTTATTCTCTCCCTTTCCTATATGCAGCTTGTGGAAACAAGAAGGGGCCGCTGCGGGGAGTGGGCCAATTGCTTTACACTTTATTGTCGAGCTTTTGGCTATGAGTCTCGCCTGGTTAGTCATTTGTCAACATTTATTACACAATTTTCGAAGCATGTTCCTTATTTTGTTGAGCAACGTCCTCCAATTTTTATGTTTAATTTCCATAAATTTGGCAATTTAAATTTAACCTAATTTGAAAGGTCATGTTAATATACTATGCAATTTTAAAGACCTGACATTTCCACTTCTTTTATATATAAATTTTTGTGTTTTATCAAATCTATTACAATCAGTAATTGAAAAAGGTCACATTCAGTTTACTCCACAATCAACTTGGCATCGCGCAGGTGCACAACTAATGTTAATATAAGTACCTAACAACTTATTGGAATGCAACTTTGCTGTAAAAATTATGAATCCTCTTTGTGGGGAAGCAGCGGGCAAATTGGTGTCAGAGCCAAGGTTTTGTGGAATAGTGAGTTATTTCCGGAGATTAAATCATTTAATATATGATAATAGCACTCTTAATTAAGAATCTCCGAAATACGTTGTACAAGAATACGTTGTACAAATATGATACAGGACTATCTCACATCCAACACTTATCTAATCTCTAAAACGCATACAGGATTATGATATTAATCCTTCACGGACTATCAACTTGAAAAGAATGCTTCAGGGACTTTTAATTGTATTTTGTATTGAAGAATTATATTCTAGGGATACTATTAATTTCTTATGCAATGTCATTTCATTTTCCAGATCGTGGATTTTACCGATCATGTCTGGACAGAGTGCTTCTCACAATTTCTAGGAAGGTAGATTTTATTTCAAATCGGTGCTATTTATTCTCTTCTAGTGAATGGATTCTTACACATGATTATTCAGGTGGATGCATCTTGATCCTTGTGAAGGAGTATATGACAAACCATTGTTATATGAAAAGGGGTAATTTTAAATTTTCCTAACCCACGATACTTCTTTTATCTCGTGTTGTGACACTGGATGGGCTGTTATGTCCTCCTTTATTCATATTAACCGAAAACAGATGCCTTCTTGTAGGTGGAACAAGAAATTAAATTATGCAATAGCCATTGCAAAAGATGGAGTTTATGATGTTACTAAACGCTACACAAGGAAGTGGCATGAGGTAATCATAAGAGTAGTGGTGGCATTTCTCATCATCTAGATTTTCATGGATGCAACTTTTTATATTTATAAAAAGAAAAACATGATCACCACTTTCACACATCACACCATATTAGGTTGAGTGGATGAGGAAAAATTGTCTAAATTCACAGGTTCTCACCCGGCGAAATATTACTTCAGAACCTGCTTTGTCAGCTGTCCTTACAACTTTAACACAAGAATGTAGGAGAGGTTTTTCTTCTCAGGTGCTTTCTGAACTTGATGGCCGTGACAAGAAGGAAAGAGAAGCACTTGAGAGAGATATCTATTCTATCGATGATGCCTCAATCTCGTTACCTGGGAGGCAAAGTGGAGACGAAGAATGGCGCAAGTTAAGACTAGAATTTGGCTCCGATTCTCTATGTTGTTCTTCTTGCCCAGTTCGTAAATGCATAGATGAACATGTGACGAGAATTTACAATGCATTTCATCCTGTCCTTTCTCATTTTGTTAAGGAAGAACATTCCAAGTTTAAAGCTATTGAATTGCTTGAGAATTTTAAAGGAATTTTCATGGATGTCAAGAATTCCCCCTTCAAAAAGAGGAAGGCCTCTGTAGATTCAGTGTCATATGGTACACAAGCTTTTGCTGAGTTACTTAGTTCTCTTTCACTGGAGACTAAGGTGAACCCTGATGGGAGGGTTGACATTTGTCTGGCTGGTGACCCTGTTAAAACTTCATTAGCATTGCCTGTTGTATTGGATGCTTTGGATGACATGGTCCATAGTATTGAAAAGTGTGACAGCTTTGGTGAAGACTCTTTCATTTCCATTTCTGAGACTAAACAGAATGCATTCTGGTTCAGTCCTTGCAAGTGGTGAGGAACTTCCTTTAGGAATAGTGAGTTATTCTTTCCCTTCTCTTGTGTTTTTCATCTCTCTACTGATTTGAGAATATATAGAGTGTGCACCTCAAATGCATCTCCATGTGACTATCATTCATAAATTTCAGGCCACATCAGCGTTTGATGGAACTCGCACTTCCAAATGGGAAGAACCTAATGGTGCAAAAGGTATTAAATGCCAATTAAAGATTGAACCCCCTTGTTGCCTTATTACTTTAATAAACAGAAACAAAGCAACAATAGGGAGTAAATGATTATGTAAGGAGTTTCTTTTATGATTTTTAGGGGGAATGCTTAATGTCTCCTTCTGACCACCTCAGTCATTTTTATCCTGCCTTGAATCAAGTTTCTGTATTTGGCTAGTCCAAGTTGGCATTATAGACACCTGATCAATACAGTAACAACACCAGAAGTTGGTGGCTTTGACTATTATTGTTTTATAAATAAATCAATGATCTGTTGTAGTTTCCAAAAACGTTCTGTATGCCAGTCAATAGAGGCTTATGGAATCTGGAATTTATTCCAAGTTAGGGTTAAGGGCTACTTAGTATTTAATGCTATGCAAAAAAATTGAAGAGAAGAAGAAAGCTGTGTTTAAAACATATTTCTAGTGCTGCCTATTGGACTCTATTCTTTGAGATGTATCCTTTTACTCGCAAACATATACTGTAATCATGATTGGTCTATGCTGCTGGAAAACTTATTTAAAGGTTTCAAGCAGCATATAGCTTTTCGACTGCAACTCAGTGAGTTATGTTGAGACATTGGCCTCTGGTAAAAATTTCGTGGGCATATACTGGTATTGGTTTCTCTTAACAACTGTTAGGTTTGATTGATGATTGTTTGATATCAATTTAGATTTGTTAGAAGGTATGGTTGTAATTAGTGTAACCTGTGAGGGTATAAATGTCAATTGTATGTAGTGTATATATATGATGGTACATCAATGAATAGAGGAATTATTTGTCCCATGTGTTTCTATATGGTATCAGAGATCCTTATTGTCAGATAGTGGTAAGTGGTGTACGGTGGTTCACGCCAAAATTGAGCTCACTGTTGTCTGAACTCGTCGGAGTGTTTTCCAGTGTAGTATTTAACTTTTGTGGTCGGATCTAAGCTCATCACTATTTGCAACTGCTAGATCCGAGTTCGCCGTCTTCTTCCACTCATCCCAGTGGCTTCTCTCTTTGTTGTTGGTGGCTCGTAGATGTTTTAAGTTGTTTCCGGTGAGTTTCCAGTGTCGTCTCTGGTACTGGGCACAAGGGATGAACTCACTGTCATTTTCTGTGATTACCAAGAAGTTTTCCATCGTCATCGATCGCCGGAAAGGGTTTTCGTCGCCAGCAAAAAGTTGGAGCCCCGGAGTGTTTGGTTGCGGATATAAGCTATCCAATCCTTGAGTGTGAATAACCAAAGCCTGGAGTAAGATTTTATTCCTATCCAGAATAACACTTGTTCGGTAATGCGGATAAGGTAATACCCAGATCCCTTATTCTCGGTTAGGATAGCCTAATTCGTGTTCTTAAGGACAACAATAGGCTGATACCGATACAGACCCGATATGGGTCGATACCAACCGATACAAACTAATACAGGCCTGATTCCAGCCAATTCCAAGCCGGTACGTGCCTATTTCGACCGACATAGACCGATGTAGTCCAATACAGAGCCGAGATTTGGTTATTTAGGTTGATTTTTCGAGTACTTGACTTGGGTTTCTAGTTTTCCAAATTGTATTCCCCGGTTTTCATACATATTTCATATTTTGTGTGAATTTTCTATCTCCAAGTGGAATTGTGATATTTTTCTGCGTCTATAACAACTAAATTTGAGTCACAGTCACTTGCACCAAATTTTAATATGCCTATGACTTTCGTGAAGTTCGATGGAAAGAACTATATGCTATGTCAAAATTTGTTACAATATTTTTGAAAGGCAAGAGAGTTTCTAGCCACTTGGTTGATTCAAAACTTGACTCAAATAGCTCTACATTTGCTCAATGGGAGCAAGAGGATGCTCAAAATTTTTCCTTGATGTTGACCAGTATTGAGCCTAATATTTGCACTAGTTTGATACATTTTGACTATGCCCAAGAGGTGTGGAGCCATCTCAAGCATATGTATTCGGGTGCTGGGAACACAACCCATATTTATGAGCTATGTAAGCAATTCTTTGGGTTGGAACAAGGTACTTTGGGCTTGGAAGAGTATTATTCTCAAGTGATGAGCATATGTAAAAAACTCAAGATGTATCGACCTATCACTTCTGATGTTTCACGTATGCTACAACAACGTGAAGAGTTTAATGTTGTTTGGTATCTTGTTGGTTTAAAACTTGAATACGAGTCGGTGCATTCTCAAATGTTGGCGAGTCCACAACTTCCTTCATTTCCTGATGTGTTCTCCCGGCTTCAACGTGCCATGATATCTGGACACAGATCTCAGTTGTCTTCTGATCCGATTAGTGAGAGATCCACTTTGGTTGCCTCTCATGTTGCTCCTAGTGGGCGTGGAGGCCGAGGTGGTAGAGGTGCACGTGGGGGATGTAATGCTAAGGGTAATCGCATTCGAGGTCGAGAGCCCCGTAAGTGCACCCATTGTGGTCGCACTAACCATTTGGTAGACTATTGTTGAGATCTACATGGTAGACCATCAGAGTCTGCTAATCAGGCCATTTGCCAAGATGCTACATCACAGTCAACAAGCTCCAACCCAGCTCCAGATATGATTAGTATATTGAAGGATGAGTATGAGTAGCTTTTGGGTCACACACGGGCTTCATCTTCCACAGCTACTCTTGCCCACTCAGGTATAGAATCCGCATATCCTGTCTCATCCACTCAAGATCCATGGATCATTGATTTAGGAGTTAATGAATATCTAACCGGTTTGTCTTTTGCCTTGTATAAGTTAAATACCATAACATCTCTTAAAATTCACTTTCGCTAATGATTCTCTTGCTAAAGTTACAGGCATTGGATCCATTAAGCTCACTGACTCTATATCCTTGCCATCTATTCTATATGCTCTTAATTTTCCCTATAGTTTGTTGTCTATTAGTAAGATTACTCAAAATCTTCAATGTTTAGTGACCTTTTATCCCTCTTCATGTATTTTTCAAGATCTCAAGACGAGGAACAAGATTAGTATGGGGCATGAAGTTGGTAGTTTATATTATCTTTGATGTTCAACAATCACCCACTCAAGCCCTTACATCCTCATCATTTGCTTATGAATGACATTGTCGTCTTGGTCACCCCCCTCTCTCTTTTGAAGTGTCAAGTTAGGAATTTGGGAAATGTGTCTCCCTTTTCTTGTGAAGCATGTCAACTTAGTAAACATCATCATGTATTTTGTACCTCGAGTTGATAAACGAGCATCGAGTCCTTTTGAATTGGTTCACTCTGATATATGGGGATGAATCAATATTGAATCAAACAAGTTTTAGTATTTCGTGTGACATGGTTGTTTTTTATGAAGGCAAGATCTGAACATCTTTCCATATTCAAAGTGTTCCGAAAAGAAATTAAAACTCAATTTAACAAAAAGATTCAAGTTTTGCATTCTGATAATGCTAGAGAATATCAATCTAGTGCCTATGCTGGGCTGTAAGAAGGCGGCGAGAGTTTGGAAGATGATTCCTCCTTGTCTTATGTGGTGCATATGGCTTGAAAGAAATGAGAGATGCTTTGAAGATAAAGAACGCTCATTGGAAGATCTTAGGGATTTTTTCTTGAGTACTTTGAGTTCTTGGGTTAAAGCTTTTGTAATGGAGGATAATTTTCTGCATTTGTTTTAGTTTTCTGGTGTCAGTTTCTTTTCATTTTTGGAAGTTGTAGGTGTTTCCTTTGTATATGTCATGTGTACTTGGGCTTATGCCTATTTCTTTGAATAAAATTATTACTTGTAAAAAAAAAAAAAATCTAGTGCCCTTGCTAGCTACTTAAGTAATAAAGGAATTGTTCATCAAATATCATGTTCATATACATCCCAATAGAATGGGGTGGCTGAACGCAAAAATATTATTTGTTAGTTGTAACCCAAATACTTTTGCTACACATGCATTAAACAATTTTGGAGTTTCTTACTGCGTATCACCTTATTAACCGTATGCTTTCATCAGTTCTTGATAGTTCATCTCCCTTCTCCATCTTGTTTCCTTCATCTTTGTCATTTTCTCTTTCACAAAAAATCTTTGGTTGTGTTTGCTATATTCATAACCTCGGCCCAGACTTTGATAAACTTGATCCCCGTTTTACCAAGTGTCTCGTCGTTGGTTATTCCCAGACTAAAAAGGGATATTGCTGCTATAGTCCTTTTCTTATACGCTACTTCACGAGTGCTAATGTTACCTTCTTTGAGTCCATATCCTATTTTTCAAACACATCTTTGAGTGTTGAGTGTGATCCTCAACCATTACCTACTCTTACACTGTCTCCTTCACGCTCACCCAACCTTACCCAACCCTCCTCAGTCCCTACCCCAGTTCCTTTATAGGTTTACTCCCGTCGCTAGCGGCTACCTGCTCCCATGCCCCCACCAGCCGTCTCTCTATAATCAGATCCTGAATTGCCTAGTACTTCAGACTCTCCACGTATTGCTCTCCGCAAAGGTACTCGTTCTTGTGTTACTCAACATCCAATTAGCCAATATGTTTCATATCATGCTTTATCTCCTTCATTCTCATGTTTTACATCTCAACTTTTAAAACTTTATGTTTCTAAGACAATTCAGGATGCTTTATTTGACCCGGGATGGAGGACAGTAATAAAAAATGAAATGGATGCCCTTCACCATAACGGGACATGGAATCTTATTCCACTACCAACTGGTAAACAACCTGTTGACTGTAAATGGGTATATACAATAAAATTTCATCCTGATGATTCTGTGGAACGTTTGAAAGCCTGCTTGGTTGCTAAGGGCTACACTCAAACCTATGACATTTATTACGAGGAGACTTTCTCCCCAATTGCCAAAATCTCTTCTGTTCGAGTGTTGATCTCTCTTGCTGCTAATTTAGACTGGCCCTTATTTCAGCTGGACGTTAAAAATGCATTTCTACATGGCGACTTGCATGAAGATGTTTATGTGGAGCAATCACTTGGGTTTGTTGCTTAGGGAGAGTATTGAGGTACTATATGCAAGTTAAAGAAGATCTTATATGGTTTGAAACAATCTACTTGAGCATGGTTTGGGAGGTTCTTTGATGTTGGATTGGCATTTGGTCTTCATTGATGCCAAATAGACCACTCGGTATTTCACTTACATAGTGATGCAGGTAACATTTTGTTGGTTGTATATGTGGATATCATTGTAATTATTGGGAGTAACTGCTAGAATTGCTAGGCTAAAACAATTTTTATATGATCAGTTTTAGACAAAAGACTTGGGCAAGTTTAGATATTTCCTTGGAATTGAAGTCGGTAGATTTAAAAAGGGTATCCACCTATTTCAGAGGAAATATGTACTTGACCTTCTGGAAGAAACTGACATGTTGGGTGCATGACCTATTGACTCTCCTATGGACCTAAATCGTACATTCTTGAAAGAGGAATGTGAGTTGTTTGGAAATCTAGGTAGGTAGCAAAGACTTGTTGGGAAATTAAATTATCTCACTATCACGAGACCTGACATCTCTTATTCAGTGAGTGTACTGAGTCAATTTTTACAAACGCCACAGGTCTCACATTGGGATGCTGTAATTCATATTCTTCGTTACCTTAATCGAGCTCTTGACCTTGGATTGTTGTATCGATCAAATGGACATCTTAAAGTTGAAGTCTTTTCAGATGCTGATTGGGCAGGATCTCCTTCAGATAGAAGATCTACTGCTGGATATTGTACATTTGTGAGAGGTAACTTGATTACATGGAAGAGTAAGAAACAAGCAGTAGTAGCTTGGTCTAGTGCAAAAGCCGAATACTGGGCAATGCCTCACACTACTAGTGAGTTGACATGGTTGCAACACTTTCTCCAAGAGATTGGGTTTTCAGCTCCTGTTCCTCTTAAGCTATTTTGTGATAATCAAGCTACAGAACATATTGCATCTAATCCTGTGTTCCATGAGAGAACTAAACATATAGAAATTGATTATCACTACATTCGTAATAAGATACTAAGTGGTGACATTTCTACACCTTTTGTGAAGTCTATTGATCAACTTGTAGATATGTTCACCAAGTCATTGTGTTGTAGTTGGTTAAAGCTTATTTGTTTCAAGCTGGATTTATATGATATAGAAAAATGCTGAATGCAACCGACCCGCATAACTGGTGTGTAATCGCCACATCATTATAATGAAATGGTGTGTTTCATTTAAAGGAGAGATGAAAATCGAGAGATCAAATTGGGGAGGTGGGATTGAGTGAAACGGTGTATTTCAATTAGTTTTTCAAAACACACCGTTTTGATGGAGTGAAATTGAGAGGCTTCTCCCTTCTCTGTGCGTCCCCTTCTCCCTAACATTAATACCATCGACGTCCCTTCTTCCTGAAGCCAGCGACCTCTGTTCATTCACCATGCCCCAATCTTATTCTCACAGACCAAAACGAAATGGAAGGCAGCTCACACACCAAAATGAAATGGAAAGAAGCGATTTCGATTTCAAACGCGCAACAACATTCTCGTATAGCTTCCATTCCCACTTACTTCAGTCTTTAGCTACCTCCTTGACCTCCAATTTTTTTTTTCAAACCTCCATTAACTTTGCTTTATTCTTGTATTGTATTGAAGATTTGCCCCGGATTAAAAAAAAAAAAAAAAAAATCGATGCTTTATCGCCACATATATGATTGTTCCTAATCCATTTTTAAAGTCCGTGTAGCAATATTTGATACCCCCACCACCGACATTCAGCCCCCTTTCATCTTCCAACTTATTCAAATCCCTCTTAAGCCATCATTTTGGTCAAGAGTGTTCCAGCAATTAAAAAAATTCTCCTCCAAAAATTAAAATGCTTTGTAGTCAGTTGGTACATTGCATTCTTCAGTCGAAATGCTCTGCAGTCGAGCACCAGTTTGGGTGTTTTTTGGTCACTTGAAATCATTTGCAGAAATGGGTTTGGGTGTTTTTCAGCCACTCCAAATGCTTTGTAGAAATGGGTTAGTCCTTCCTTCTTTCTTTCACTCTAGGTTTCAATCCAGTCCTTGCTTCTTTCTTCAGTCGCTCTTCTTCAGATGTTGGTTCTTCTTCAGTCATTGGTTCAGATGCTGGTTCTTCTTCAGTCGAACACTTGTTTTCATTTCATTTCATTTTTTTTTAATACTGTTAGAAGCTGATGTGGCAACTCGGTTACACAGCACTTCCGCATGGCCGGTTATATGTAGAAGAACTGTTTGATATATATGCCCCAGCTTGAGGGGGAGTGTTAGAGGGCATGGTTGTAATTAGTGTAACCTGTGAGTGTATAAATGTCAATTGTATCTAGTGTATATATATGATGGTACATCAATGAATAAATGAAGTATTTGTCCCATGTGTTTCTACGAGATTGAATGCATACCATGGCTCCTGGCTAACTGATAGGATTAGATGAAGATTTATCTTTTGTCTTTTCTTTTGGTTGTGCTTTTCTTTCTTTCTGTGATCTCATCTCTGTTACTTATTATCTCCTTTTCCCAAAGGAATCAGTTTTGCTTTTTAGTCCAAAACAGAACTCTAATTCTTTGTTAAATAGAATATTCATAGAGCATCGTTATCGTTATGTTGTTTTGATAATGAATCCCAAATCCTTACTGGCTGGGGTTAAGTTCATAATGAAAGGACACCATCTTTGACTCATTCGAGCATATTATTCTTCTAAAGGCATGCAAGAGGGACTTTTTTCTATCCACAGGAGAAAAGGATTGAGCACATAAGTACATTTATCTAATTAACTGATGTATGAACGAATTATTTGATCTTATAGGTGGTTGGATTATCTATAAAGTAACAGACAACAAGATGCACGAACTTGTGGCATACGAGCTTATGTCTGCCAACGACGCACCTGAAAGGGATCCAAAAGATTGGTATGTTTTCTCAAAATCTGACCACAGATTGATACATCTTTCACGTAATTGCTGGCTTGCTTATGATGCAGTAACATCAGGCAGGTGTTTGTGCCCTAGCTTTCATGACAGGCTAGGCGCTTACTTCCATGTGTGTGCTCTCAAATATTCTTAAGCCACTAATTACACCATCTTAGACAGAAGGGTCCTCTTTCAAGTTATTTTTTCCAGTCAGAGTATTTAGATATATGAGTCCCCCTTGGCACATTATGGGACCACTATTAGTTCCTCAAGAATGTTTTCTGTGGAAGGGATCTGCTAAGGAAATCATGGGGTCCCTCCTGCCACCCTTTAGGATGGTTACTTCTAACAGTGCAATGTTTAGTTTTAAAGCCTTATTTTTGGAAAAGGCTATATATTACAATTTTATCCCATTTCTATCTTTTATGTTGATGTAACATTGCCCATAACCATTGAACTAAGATCTTGTTTGTTTAAGAAAAAAATTCAAGGGTTAATGAACAAATCTACATCAGCATAGAATGAAAGTGGGATAGAAGTCCAGTATATGACAATCCTTTTTATTTTGATTTTCTTTATTTGTATTCAAAATGAGTATAATAGAGATATAATTGAAATGTGATTAGAAAGAAAAAAAAAAACTTCCTTTCAAAGAAGGTGGTTCTTCAATTTCTACATTATAGATGTCATGTTTATTTTGCGGTGCCCATCTTTTACTAGTTGCATATAAAATTCCTTGAAGTCTACAACCCTGGTGTGCATGCAGATCTTATCAAGCATTTTGTTTTTCTTTTTTCTTTCATTTAGGGTTGTTGAGGGAAGCAATGATGGTGGATCCAGCTGGCACCTTTTGGATAAACGGACTTCCCAGACATTTGAAAGGCGTTTCCAGCGTAGATCGTTTAAGATTACATCTACAGGGCTCCTCTTCAGCGTTTTCAGGTAAATCATTTATCAGAATCTGTTAAAAAACACTTTCCTCTTCTGGTTCGTCCTTGAATTGTTGTTACATTTCATATAGGTTTAGGTTTTTGGCTGTCCAAGATGTTCAATCAACTTCACGGCTCCAAGTTGGTAGCATTGACCTATATGAAAGAAGCAGTCAAGGTATTTAGGCTGGAATTTCCCCAGCTTCCTAATTGATTTGATGCACTGCTTTTATAATTTTTCAGTGGGAAAAACTAAGCGAAGTGAATGATAAATGACATGCTTGCTAGCTGTCATCTTGTAACTTACCTGTCTGTGTCCACTTATCAGCAAATGTTTGCAAGGTCTTAAAGAGAACTATCTCCATGACCTTCGTGTGTATCTTCGATGAATAAATAATTTATAATCTTCCTTCTTTTCTTGGCCATCACAGAACTTTGAAAACAGCTTGATTATGGGTACTGTTGAAAATAAATGGAGAAAAATTGTGATACCTTATATGGTAAGAATAAGGATAGGTAGTGTATGAGATCTCTCATTGCTTGTGAATGAGAAGTTCTTGCTCTTTATAAGGTTCTAATGGGACTCCAATTGTATTATTGACTAGTTCTTTTAGAGTATAAGTCATGTAGTTTGAGCCTTCCATTAGAGCGTTACAAATGGTATCAAAGCCTATCCAACCAGAAATGTGAGACTTGAGCCATACCACTTACAACAAACAAGCCCGACGAGGACGTCCGGAATTTAAGGGGGGTAGATTGTGATATCTCATATGATAAGGATAATGGTAAGTGGTGTATGAAATCTCACATTGCTTAGAAAATAGAAGTTTTTGCTCTTTATAAGGTTCCAATGAGACTCCAATTGTATTATTGACTAGTCTTTCTGGAGTATAGGTCATGTGGTTTGGGCCTTCCATTGGGACGTTACAAAAGCAATCTTGATTTAGCCGGATTTATTGCCCTTTGCTGCTGACAACGAACATATTTGCGATTTGTTCAATTCTGGTTTTAATCCATTGAGTTAGGTTTTCTCGAGCTATAGTAGAAGTTGGAATTTTTTAATCCCACTTTTACTTGACATTTTGGTTATAGAATCCAAAAGAAAAGGAGTTTTTTAATTTTACAGCCAAAAAATTTATAAAGATTGTTGAATTTTAAAGGAAGATAAAGAGTCTTTTCTACATACTAGTCTTAATTGCTAGGTTACTTTAACATGCGAGGTAGAAACAAATTCCATTGTTAACTTGATGCTAAAAGATGGGGAATGGTCTTTGTGAAACTCAACAAAACCAGTATGCAGAATTCCACCGTGAAATTTTGCAAAACATTTTCTTGGACAACCCCTAGACCATCTGAAAATGGACGACAAAGATCCTTTTACCAGTTCGTTCATCTGATTTTTTACGAATAAAAGGAGCTTCATTAGTATTCCTGTTACATTAACAAATAAGGTCGTAAATAAATAAGACTTGTTCGATAAATTGCTTGAAATCGGATTAGTGAAACTTGAATTGGGCTAGATTTATTTATTAAATGAGTCATTTGTGAGTATAAAATTATGATTGCTTATTAAACTAAACAACTCGTATAAACTCGAATAACTTTGCACTATTATTTTTTATAATATATCTCTATATTTATAATGTGATTTTTTTAAATATTTAAAAGAAGGAAATGATGTTCCTAATACTAAACATAATACTTGAATCCGTGAATATCATCATTAATATATTTATATGAATTTTGTAACTAATCATCTTACACACCATACTTGTTTTTATTTTATTTTTATTTTATTCATGCTAAACTAATTGAGTTCTTCTACTCATCATCCCTTCATCACATACTTGTTATGAAATAAATTAAAAAAAAAAAATCATATATGGTGTGTGGTGTAGAGATGATGAGTAGATTTTTTCTACCTATAAAATTTATAAAGTTATTAGCTAAAAATCAAAAGATGTTCGTTAAAACTTACAAAATTATAAAATACAATATAGATACTTTATTTTGTCAAAATGAAACAAGTTGTGAAGAAGCTTGAATATTAACTGAGTTGTTTGTGAACAGAAAATGCAACTCCATGATAAGCTCGAGCTCAATAAAGATCAAGGCTTAACCATCTACTAATTTATTTCTTTTTTAAGAAAGAAGATAAAGTGCCAATTTTATTTTTATTAATAAGCTCTCATTTATGTCGAAAGGATACCCGAATAACAAACCAAGAGAAAACAAAAACCGTGTATATGGACAGTGTACTCTTATTCAGTCCTATCATTGACACCGTAATACAGGCAGTCTAGCTCTATCAATCCTAACAATCCCTATAATGTCTCGAGCTGACAAGCTCTCTTGTAGAGTCCCTTTTACATCCTGTTTAGCCAATACATCAGCAACTTGGTTAACTTCTCTGAAGACATGTTTAACTGAAAGAACCAAATCTTCTGATAGGCATAAGATTCTCTCCCAATCCTCCCATACATCTCAATTAACTATGCTATATCTATTCCGCCAATTTACAAGAAGCTGTGAATCAGTCTCAACCTCAACTGTGTTTAGGTTCAACCTATTGCAAACTCTGAGACCATCTAGTAGAGCACGTACCTCAGCCATTGTGTTTGTTCTCCATCCATAGCAGGCAGAAAAGCCTACGAGCAGAGCCCCTTTTGGATTATGGATTACCCTGCTCCCACCACATTCACCTGGGTTGACTATCCACTACTTGCTCAAACTCGACTTGTTTATGCCCCTGCTCACATATCAGAATCCTAGTATTTATATATCCCTGAGGGCCTAATCGATATGTGCTAGGAATGCCCAAGCAAGGACACAGGTCATGTCGAACCTCTTTCCAAAATGACCTCAACTGCTATAGCAAAAGTGGTCCAACCGACCGGACTACAGTTACTCTAATACATAGTTGTCACTACTCTTGGCTTAAGAAGAATCAAGACTGAAAGACAGTTGCCTGATCAGAGACGGCTCCGGAAAATCAGAGCATAGAAAAGCACCCCAGAACAGTTCAAGTTCAGAAGCTAAAATTAGTTCCAACATAAACTAGCAGACTGAATTGCTGTATATACCCAGGCAATCGATCAAGATGAACAGTTGCAGAGAAGCATACTAAACTGTAATTCTATGAAAAATAACAGAACCTCTACTATTGTGATTCTAACAATAAATTCAAGCCATCCGTATTAGTGTCCTGAATTTTGCATGTTAAGATATAATAAAAACCATGCCCGCAGATAATGCTTAATGAGCGAATGATGACAAATAGTTATAGACATCTTACTTTGTATCAATGTAATTATCAACTACAAAACCAAGAAGAGATAAGTTTGCAAGATGGCAAACTTTATGGGTAATTAGTGCCTGCTACTTTCTTCCAGGAACTCGAAACATCTGCCTTGTAGATATGTCACCAAGAATAAGTAAAATAATAGTAATACCATTAAGCCATACAATACAGTAAATTCCACATATACGGTGGCTCAGATTTCAGATCTCTCCCTTGCAAGTGAGAACTATCATTAAACTACAAAATCATTAGGGATAACGTCATAGTTATTAGTTAGATAGGGCAGGCTATAGGAACCTTTTGTTGAAGTTTGAAATCCTCTCAATCCACTTGACTAGCTTTGGATATTCTGTTTTAATTTTGGTATTTTTCTTCGGTTTATGCTTGGATCTATATGGTGTGTATCGGTATTTTGGAAGAAAACAAGGTTCATGAACTTCTGGTTCAGAAAACGTATTGGTCAAATAAAATCACATCTTGTCATCAAACCTTTTGTTCTACAAGTTTCTGGTTTCTTCCACAGAAGCTCAGGGTTTTTTGGAATGTCAGAATGAATAAATATAGACCAGCTGAGTGTATTAAGATTTAATACACAAACTTGTATGTTGGAGGTTCTTTTCCAATGGGGACATTGTATGGGAAATACGTGTTCAGATGACTTTCAGCTCAATAGAATCACGACTACAGGTTCAAACTTGAATATAGAGAGAACTCTGATTATTGAAACCACAAAAGCTTTTCTTTATTACTGTCACATGTAGCCTATGATATAAGGCAATGAGAAAGAGACATGCAGCAAAAACAAAGGTATTGACATATTGATGACATGATATTCTTGTGAGTAAATGTATAGGATATACAAGGAAAGTTCAGAGAGTAACATAGGACAGCGAAAAATAAGAATTCGTACTGCAAGTATATATCTGTAGAACTGGCATTCTCGATTCATACAAAGAAAAAGATTTTACAGCGAATGCCCTTAACGAAGTGCAGTCTCAAAAGCTCTTAAATGTGCTAGCACAAATACGTTAGCTATTTTTATCACTACACCCATGCTTGAGACTAATAGATTGTCATCAAGTCACCAGTTCAATATTTTCTATGTATAAAACTAAACCACCTCAGAGAGGCTCCCAACAGTATACCAAACAAAGACTCCTGAATGCCCTCACTTCTTATTTGTCTATCAAAATTTTTTCATTCATATATGTATAAACCTCATTTTTTGCATAGCCTTCATTGTTCATAAAATCTGACTGCAATTGCTTCTTCCCTATTTACCATTGACTGTGACCTTAATACCTAACAATCCTCAGTCAAAAGCACAAGCAATTAGTTGAAAATTGAAAGGATATCTGATGCCCTTAGATATCAGAGGTTTTCAACGCTAACAAAAAGCAGAGCTTTTGACAGCCTCAGTTAAGAAAAGGGTCTCTCGCCTGCCATTCCCACAAGGTTGTTACCGGTAGCAACAAAACTTTAAGATACCAACTAGTGGCCACTAAACAACTTGCAACCGCCATGCTACTTATTCAAGGAAATACAGATCAGGGTTCTGGGTATCTAACATTCAACTTTTCTTTTTTAATCTGAAAAGTGGGGGGGGGGAAGGCTTTTTAGCTACATTCATGCCTGAGTTCAAATGTATCATAGGGAACGACATACAAAAGTCAAGTAGAGATGAAACATCATTTCCTCAGACAAAAGGAGTATATAAATAGTTGACTCGTAAAAAAACAGAAACAAATAAAAAAGAACAAAAAGAATTCCCAACATTAAAAGTAAAAACCATGAAGGCATGCCCAGAAATCATATTAACATGAAAACTTACAATTTCATTTATTCCACCTTATCTCATTTCCTATCAACTAATATCTCTTCTATTGTAGTGATCCAATTTAAACATGCTCAAATCATTCCATCAAGTATCCACATTACCAGTCACAGCAATTAAGGCCGAACTCATCCAAAATAAAAAATAAAAATAAACAACAACAATCACACAAAAGCCTCACTTATTCTTCACCTCCACACCTCCCTTACCAGCAATAATGACCGCGGTAGCCATATCCAAGAACAATCCATGCTCCACAACCCCTTCAAAAGCCGAAATCTCCTTCCCGGCAGCCAAAGCATCCTTTATCGGCGTCTTGAAATACAAGTCAACTATATAATTGGAATTATCAGTCACATAGGGCTTCCCATTTTCACTCAACCTCAGCTTTGCCTCAACCCCTTCTTCCTTGAACAACTCCTGCAGCCTTATCAGGTTGTACTTCCAGCAAAACTGTACCACCTCGACTGGCATTGCCAGCCCACTTCCTCCTAGTCCCTTCACTAGTTTCGTATCGTCCACGACGACCACGAACTTGGCCGAGGCGGCTTCCACCATTTTCTCTCGCAAGAGCGCTCCTCCGCGGCCCTTGACTAGGTTCAGATCCGGGTCAACCTCGTCGGCGCCGTCGATGGCGAGGTCGAGGCTCGGGTGGTCATCGAGCACCGAGAGAGGGATACCCAATTGACGAGCTTGCTCCTCAGTGCGTTTCGAGGTGGGGACTCCGACAATGTTGGATAGTTGACCGGTCTGGAGGAGGTGGCCAAGCTTGGCGACGACAAAGGCGGCAGTGGAGCCGGTGCCGAGGCCGAGAACCATGCCGGACTTGACATAATCCACGGCCTTGTCGGCGGCGAGCTTCTTGAGGTCGTCTTGGGTGAGGGTTGGAGCGGAGAGGGCTTTGATGGAGAAGGCTTTATGGGAGTGAGCACGTAGGTGAAGGAGTTTAGGGGTGCGCAGGATAAGGGGAGTGGAGGTGTGGTGGTGAAGGGAGGAGAAGGAGAGGGATAGGGATAAGGAAGACGCCATTTTCTGGGGTGGAGACGAGGAAGAGAAGAGATGTTACTGTTTGGTTCCTCTTACTGTGCTTTGATTTGTTTCCTTGCGATTTCTTTCATTCTCTCGTTCTATCTATGTATATCATTTTTGTTGGTTGGTCGGTATTTCGAGTGGGTTGCTATTGTATCTGTGGGATTGGTGGTATTTGTAAAAGAAGACGTATAATGAAAGAGACTCTTTGTTGGGCTTGGGTAGGTGGTTGCGGTGACAGTGCTGTGATGGAGATCATTTGGTGGAGGATGGAGGATATGGCTTTCAGTTTTCTCTAACCTGATGTTGACTTTTATTGTTAACACTATTTTATATGAAAAATAATAGTTAAATTTGGTTTAGATAGTGAAATTATTTTAATTTTATTTAATTTTTATAATTTTTTTAAATTATCAAGTACAGTATAATAAATAATTTAATTTTTATTTTAATTTTGAAATAAAAATAATATTTAATAATTTATTATTTAACTTTCATTTCTAAATGATGGGTATGTGTGCCGCTTAAAGATATTAGTAGTGAATGTAATTTTTTCTAATATTTAAAAAAGTTATGGTTAATTCATTTTTATGTTTTTTTCTTTTAAGAAAAAAAAATTAAATACACTAACAATACAATTTGAGAACTGACCAGCAGCATTATATATAACGTTGGCTAAGGTGGTTTGAATACGAAAAAGGTTTTATCTCAATTTATTTTATATCATCATTATAATTTTTATAAATTTTTATATAAAATATAATAAATAATTTAATTTTTTTAAATTCAAAAATAATAATTATATTAAAAAATATTATTTTATTTAATTTTTAATTTTTATCTAAAATTATTTTATTTCATCTCACTGTTTAAACGATGTCTAATTCCAAACTCCGACCCTACACTTTTTAAGGCTGATCCACGACTTTGAAAATTAGATAGGCCCGTTTGGTGGGCTTTCATCGACCGTGTTTAGCATTCAAAAATTAACCAAACTTATTCGGTAACCTATATTTTATGAAAAGTTATTGCTCACGTTTTTGGGGTTTATACTTTTTATTTATGGTTTAAAAAGTTTAGAACAACTAGTACATTGGATTTCGAGCATAGTTTTTAATTTCATTCTATTGCGATCAGAATTTTCTGTTTTAATGTAGTATCCAGTACATTATACATCGTCATTCTGTTCCAAATTCATGATATGTTTCAGTCACTTTCGTCCATTTCGACCGAAATTTGCATTTCAGACAACATTCTATTCCAAATTGTTTAGTGGCAAATTTGTAATTTTCTTGAGTTTATATCATATGGCATTTTGTAAATTTCAAATCCACATGTCATTCATGTAATTTTATAATCTAAAATTCATTTATATAAGAGTTATTCTATTTTTAAGTTAGGTGTAAATAGCACATCATCTACATCACTTAAATAATAAGATTTAATTTATAAAATTAAAATTTTAAAATTTATTTTCCTAATTAAATTATATCACGTAAATATTTTACCAGATATGTTATTCACATGACTTATAGATAGATTTTTTTTCATTTTTTTATAAATTTAAATATGTTTCTTCATCCTCTCTTTTTTAAATCTCATTATTTTTAATAATTTTTAGGCTCTTTTATATATATATATATATATATATATATATATATATATATTTGTGTCTCACACTCTTAAGTTCTTAACTCAAATTTGTATTTTTTTAACATTATCTTTTAATATCAAAATAGTACACCAAAATAAATCAGTACCAAAATATTTTATTTCAGCGCTTAAACTGAAATGATCATCAAAATAAAATTTAAAATATTAATTTGGATCAAATTTCGAAATAGCTTGCGTAATGATTCTGTTAGTCCTTTAATAGAAAGAACTAATGTGGTAGTTAATTAACTCGTCACATACGATAAGAGAAGGACACTCGTCATTTGTATATCTAGCTAGATTTAAAAAAAGTTACAAAATGCATTATAAACATGCCACATCAGCATGAACAGTAAAAAATATTACATAAACAGATTGGTTAATTACTAAAAGAATCTATGTGTTTTGCTTCTCAGATAGATTAGTCCCTAAGTTTTAAATTTGAACTTTCTACTCTATACTTTAAACTTTGATCAAATTAATTGATCTTCTGTCACTAATTAATTAGTCAACTGTTAAAAGATATAGCTACACATGCGCATCGTATTTTAAAATTTAAAAAACACATATATAACAATAACAAAAAAAAAGATATTTAAAAATTTTATAAATAAATAAACATTTCTAAAGGCCATAGAAACCACCCTAATCTCCTTCATGCAATACCTACAAATCGAGCCAAATGACACTGGATGCTCCCAGTGGGGGATGTCTCTCATAATAAGTCATAAGTGTCATTAAGTGTATTCTCATCCGGTTCCTTATATGCCCTTTATCTCTATATTTTGAGAGAAAGTTTAAGGTTTGCACTCAAAACCTCTCTCCATCCGAATTCTTAAATTAGGGATGAGATTTTCGGATGTTATAGTGGTTCCTCATATTTGGGGAACCACTGTACATCCCCAATGGTGATTTTGATTCCTGGCCCATCGTTAGTCCCACGTCTTCTTCTCTCTTGACGGTTGGGTGGCCTCGTCTATATCGCCCCTTCTTCGTAACGCAGCCACCATCAACAACAACCTCTCAATCGGCAATTTTATAAGTCCTCATATCCCTCACTCTCGATTTCCTCTATGGCTGGATTCCCTCTTCTCTCTCCCACATTCCATTATGTTTTAGCTTCCTCCGTGGCTGGCCACCTAGCTTTTCTATCGTATTTCATTTTCGGGATGCTCCATGGCTGGACTTCATCCTTCTCTCTTGCACAAATCCAACACACACTCGAAGTAATTCATATGCTTTCATCTGAGATCTGTTCTTGGTTGTCTGTATTTGAATTTTTTTTATAAGGGTATGTATTTCGAGATTGCTATTGCTTGTTGTATGTATTTGGATTTTTTATATATTGCACTGCACTGAGATCTGTTCTTACTAACTCAAAACCCTAGCTTTTTTTGGATCTCCCATTTTATCTGCATTACCAGTTGAATATTTGAGCATATAGCAAGTTATCAATCAATCAGATAGAAAAGTAAAATATAATAGCAATAACATTGCAAATCAATAATTGAAATTTCTCTCATCAATGCACAATTTTAGAAATAGTGCAGAACCAGAAATAGTGCAACTCACAAATAGCAAATGCTACTATAGAAAAAATGCAGCTTACAAAGATCTTAGTGCAAAAAAAGCTATGGATGGCAGAGTTAATTCACAAAGAACAAAGAAACCCACAAAGATTAGAGTTAATTCAAAAATAACAAATAACAAAGAAACCCTAGCTATGGATGCAGAGTTAATTCACAAATAACAAATAAAACAAAGAAACCCTAGCTTACAAAGATCAGAAAAACCCCTAGACGATGGACATGATTGAGATTTGTTTTTGCACTAAAACTACTATTGTGCACTGAGATATGTTTTTGCACTAAAATTGCTATTGCTGTGCTGGTTGCCAAAATGACCAGGCTTGCAACTTGTGCTTTTTTGAGAGGATTACACCCTATTGTGATGACAGTTTTTTGACTTGTGTTTTTTTGCTGTTATATGGTTTTGCTTAGCATATGGTTTTGTTATATTTTGCTTTAGCATATGTTTTATGCTGATTTCCATGTCCTTTATCACCTTTATCTTTCTTTTCATTCTGATTTCCACCTTTATCATTTAGATCATGCTTCATTTATCACCTTTATCTTTCTTTTCATGCTGATTTCCATATCCTTTGCTTTGTTGTTTTAATTCTCTATACTCCAACACTCTTTTGCTTTGTTGTTTTCTTTCTCAATAATTATTGCTTCTCTCATTCCCTTGTATTTGGTTCTTCCTTTGTTGGGTCCTTTTCAGCGTTTGGTATTGATAAATAATTATTACCGTTAGATAAAAGAACAAAAATTGTTACCGTTAGACCAATACAAATCAAATATTACTATTATATATGCGGATAAAAATATATTAAAAAATATAATCACGTTGGAAATCGTACATATTAAAAAAATATTATTATTCGTAATACTGTAATAATTTAAAAAGTATTATTGTATCTGAGAAAAATTTCGTATAAAGTGTTTACAAAATTAGTAGAATGTGATATTTGAAAACAAAAGGAAAAGACAAAAGAATTTGTAGTTAAAAATGGATATGGAAGTGAGAGAAAAAACTAATAAAGAAATAATAGAAAAAATTTATTTTAATAGAATAGAGAAATGATAGGGAATGAGATGTAGGAAATTTTTGAAAGATGGGTAAAATTTAGGAAAAAGTTTTACGAATGAGATATTTTAGTTAAAATTTAGAAAATTTTATAGAAAATCGGATGAGAATGCTCTAAATGTAAGTATATATGGAGTCTAAGAGAGTTTTACGTCTTATCAGGAAGTATTTCTAGTAGATTGAACATATTTTACGTAGACCCATCTGATGATACAGTTATTTCGTTGGATGCATTCAATGTTGTACGTGACCTAATTTTTGGTACTGCTATTATCGACTTAATCATGACATTTTGCAGGTCATACTTCCGTGATTAAGTTTTGGAAAATGCTGCTCTTACATGTACTAAATCTTCCACTGACTGACCTGGCTTCTGCCACCTAGAAATAGAAATAGAAAAAAAAAAAAAAAAACAAAACAAACAAACAAACAAACAAACTGAAAATGTCCAACCCTCCTCTCCCTCAACACGCGCCCTCATCTCCCTGAAAATGTCAAACCTTAACTGAAAATTGAAAAGGAACCCTCGTCTCCCTAAAAATGTCAAACCCGATTCTCGCCAATTCCTTGTTCGTTTACTCACTCCTGATTATCGACTTCGTTTTTTTGGTCAAATTAACTATTTTTCTTTTCAAATAGATATATTTGAATTGTTAGCATTGAATGTGGTTTAGGAGGAAGCAAGACTAGTGCATAGTCTTAGGAGTGAGCGATTGGCAAATCTAATTGGATGTTGCCTGTTGCCATGCCCAATGAAACGTTGGCGAAGCATCTCTTTCACTATGAGTGTTTGAACTGATCTGGGTTTAACGAGAAAAGCTTAAGTAATTAGCAACTATATCTTTACTTCATCTCCTTACATTGAACGTTTTAGCTTCGATCCCTTGATGATTAGGATCCTTTAGACTTCTTCTAGGCCAACTCTAAAATCTACCATATATTTACTTAAAGGGTTCATATTTTGATGGTTAAGTATGAAACTTCAAAAAACAATGGTTAGGAATTTAAGAATCTAAAGATCTCGATCCTCTGACCACCTGTAGTAGCAGAACTAAGGTACCTAGCATTTGGTTATTTTTTCTTGGTAACCTGTTGCTAAAAGTGGTCCGTTCTGTTTGCTTCGAGTAAAAATGGAGAAAAAGATGGAGGAAAAACTATCGCTCGAGAGAAGGGGTAGTTTTGGCTGGCGAGAAGCATTCAAGACCCCGATGATGGCGCCAAAACTCGAGGTTTGCCAATGAGGACTTTTCAAGACGGTAGGTGTAACACATCGCTCATTCCTTCTGACGTACGTTCTTTCTTTCTAACATAAGACTTCTTCTTTCTGACTTTAGCAAATTTCGAGGGCGGAAATTATGCAACAATCCGCCCCTTCTCTCTAACTACTGTGAGCCTTGTTAGGTGTGCTGAACCTCAATGGCATTTTTTAAATAGACTATGTGATTTCTAAAGCTAGCTTTGTGTTTTGAAGTTATGTGTATTTTAAATGGAATATTCTCATCGTTATTTTAAATAACTCAATTATAATATCTTTGAAGAGCTAAAAAAATATTATAATTGTGGGGAATCATTTTATATAAATGATTCCAGTTATTTAAAATATTATGAGATTTAAATTATGTTTAAAACTCTAATTAAATTAAATATTTTTATTCTTTTAAAGATGTTAAACAAGACTTCATCATTTTATTAATAATGAAGGAATATTATTTTATTAACTAAAGTTTAGTTTAAATAATATTCTACCTTAATTCTTCTAAGTGCTTTTAATTAAGTTAATGTTTATGCATTTTCAAATCAATATTTTAATCCCCCACCGTTAGATCGTTTTGAAGATCCCAAAACGAAGGGACTGGGTTAAATACCCAGACCCCTATTCCTTCTCCCTCACTTTTCCTTCCCCTCTATCTTTCCTCCCTCAGCTCAAGCGTATTCGGTATGCTACCCCTCTCCAAGCCGATTCTTCCTCTGCCCAGCCAGGTGCAGCCTTGTGCTGGTGAGCCTCACCGCCCCTTCCACTAGCACCACCTCACTCCGGCGAGTCCCCCCACACCGGTCTCCCTCTCTCACGCTCTCTCTTCCTCTCTCTCGGCAGTGCACAACTCGAATGGGCTTGATGCTGCTGCGCTGCCGTGCACCATCCTCCAGCACCACAACCTCCATAGTAGCCTCCCCTCTCACCAGCCATCCTCCTCCAGCAAGCTCGGCCTCCATCTCCTTGCCGTTTGCCCCCACGAATCCCACCTCCCTCTTGCATGGGTTCTCCACACCCACGGCGAAGCTCTACCTCCTCTAGCCACCGCACCACCACCAGGACCTCCACCGACCACCTCTCCTAGCCATCCCCACGTCCAGCCGAGCCACCATGCATGCTCACCTTCACTCACTCTCTCACGAACACCCACTTCCCCTTAGGTGACCTCCACCACCGTACGCCACCACCCACGGCGTGTGACCACCCTCTCCGGCATCCTCAGGTCACCACCGACCCATCCCAACCACCCATGGCCCTGATCTGCCACCCATGCATACACACTCTCCCTCATTCTCTCTCACGGCATCTCTCCCTCTCACATGGCCATTCCTCTCTCCACCACCACGGACCGTCGTGCCACTACCACCGAGCATTTACGGCTCCACCAACAGCCTCCAATCACCTCCCTTAGCCGAACCCTAGGTCCAAACCACCACTTTATGTGGTGGGTAGCCACTACGCGTGATGAACAGCCACTACGCATGGCTGACAGCCACTGTACAAGACTAGATCCGTCGTGTTACGCTCCTTGCCACCATCCCAAGGCCACCATGAGCCCTTCCAAGACCACACTTAGCTATCTAAATGCCCAAACAGCCACCATACATGGGTTAGCCGCCACGTACGACCATTCCGACATCATCGGCTGTGACGGTCAACGAGCAATGCATGGGTTATCCCGTCGATGGTATAACCCTCTATCCCTCGTTATTTATGTTATCTGTTGATTGGTTGGTTGGTTAGGTTATGGACTATGCTGTTAGTAATTGTGATATGCCGTGTAGTGAAGTGTTGGACATTCTGTGTAGTGAAGTGTTGGGCGTAGTTGGAAAGTGTGTTGTATAGTGTTGTGGACTGTGCTGTAATGGTGGCATGACATTGTGTGGAACGGGAAGATTACATGTAAAGTGTACTCTGTGTGCCGTAGAATGTGTGAAGGAAGTGCAAGCGGAGTGTACTCCATGTAGTGGAGTGATGCACCATACGACGGGTATGCTGTAGTGGTGATATGGCATAACATGTGTGAAGGGAGTACATAAGGAGTGTACTCCATGTAGTGGAGCAATGCACAATGTGGCGAGTATGCCGTAATGGTGATGGGTCACAGCGTGTGAGAATGAGTATACGTGGAGTGTACTCCACGAGGCAGCGATACTCCTTGTGGCGTGTCGCAGAGATAATGATGGTTGTGTGATTGATGGGCGTGAAACGTGATGAGTAGTGTCGGGAATTATGGAACAGTGTCCCGAAGTAGCTATGATATGGCCTGTTGTCTGAGGTGACAAGTGTCACCGTAATTGACTTATGGCTGGGAGTATGGGTGAAGTAGTAGAACAAGTATAAGAGTGCGCAGTGGAAACATGACTGGGGAATGTCACGAAGTGACATGGTTACCAACAGTCGTGCTTATGATGGGTGAGGAGTTAGCGTAAGAATAGTGCAGCGGGATTGTGACGAGATGTCACGATGTGTTAGGAGTATGTGAGGAATCGTACTCATGATGAGTTAGAAGTTGGCGTAAGAATGGCAAAGTGGGATGTCAGGTGATGTGACAAGGTCACGGTGTAGCTTGGGAGTAGTCTCGAGCTATATGACGTGACGTAAGGCGTGCTTATGAATGAAGTCTTGTCGTGTTAAGTGTTGGGATGAACTGTCAAAAGGGACGGGTAGCATGAAAAGTCATGCTAGCCGGGTTAACAAAATGTTGGTATCGGAGTATGGGCCTTGTCCCTACTAGCAGGTGATCAACATATTATATGTTGGTCTTAGGTGATAAAGGGGTAAGGTACGTGTGTAATCTGGTGAGACACGTGTACCGGACGGATTCACCATATGTATTGATTAATCTGTCCTAAGCATAAGTTACATGGTGCTTAAACCTCAAAGTTGGCTTAGAGCCATGTGGCTTGTATGGATGTGAATAAGGATTAGTGTGAGCTAAGATGCACAAAGGCAGTTACGGGTGTATTGTCTAGAATTGGGATGCGTGATTCTGTAAGTCGGAATCATGCGTCAGAATGTGGTCAATAGGAAGAGTAAGACGAAGGTCTTAGTATCTTAATCCTAAGGTGAATCATGGGTTCACATTAGGGGATGAGCACTCGAAGTAAAATGTCGAGTTTGGAAGAGATAATGATCGTAAGTGGTCCCCGAAGGTCTTAGCATAGTAAAGGGCACGTATGAGCACGGGATAGAAGGAAAGTGTTCCAAGTGAAGTGTAGCTTATGTCTTTTAAGTTTAAGTTGCTTATGTACTAGATAGAGAATGATGCTAAGGTTATGTATATGCATGTAGGTTGCCATCTGACACGCACATGAATGGACTGCATTATATGAAAGTAGCATGGAGTCCAGGAAAGTATTGCATTCATACCCTTCTAGAGTTTTCTAAAATAAAGAAACAAAAACAAAACGGTTTTCCTTCAAGATGCTTTACGAAAAGACACGAAAGACGTCTTACGAAAGAAAATGCTAAGTGTTCAAAGGTATAAGTATGTACGGCCCCTCCTTGGCAACCCCTTTTTACGCAACCAAAAGTATTAAGTGTACGCATGTGAATCGATGGTTATACGCTGTATCTATTGTAGGTATTTTCTAAGAAAAGAAAAGAAACGTCGAGGCCTGTGCCTCTAGCTTTTGACTGATGCTTTGACTGACGTGAAGAAAGTGTTTTAAAACAATCCCTTTGAACTGATGTTAAAATGTCCCTACGAATTGATACTTTTATGGATGCCATGAAAAACGATATTTAAGCTCATGCTTTTAAAAGATGTTTTTCCATGAATGAACTGTCAAATGAAAAGGACTGAAAATGAAAGGACTAAACTGAAAGAAAGGATTGAAATGAAATGAACGTTTACTGTATGAAGATACGTAACGACCACATGAATGAATGAAAAGGGTACCAATGAATGGGCAGATTGCAATGCCGGATAAGTAATACTGGAAGTGCACCTAGTGCTGCCCCTGACTGAAAAGGGATTCACAACCCGTGGCCACGGGCGGAGTCCGGGTCCAAAGGAAGACCGCTAACCCCAACACACGGGGCGTAACAGTGTGTACTGGCCTATGAAAGTGATAATAACGAATGCATGAATGCATCGAACACTTGAAGAAGTGAAGGCACTGACAGGAGAAACGTTTTACAAAAAGAAAGCCCATTTCAAAAGAAAAATCTCGTCCAGTGATGTTTGCAAAAGAATGCACGTATGCATGTACATATAATATGTATTGAATGATGAATGCATGAATAAAAACCTATGTTATTCATGTGCATATTTGTGCATTGTGCATATTTGTGAGATGCAGAATATCAGTGATGTATTTGGACTGACTTAGATACAAGCCATGACTATCTTGAGAAACTTCTATACCCAGAAAAAAATGTAGCTGACCAAGGTCCTTAACAGGAAAATGATTACTCATGGTTGTGATAAAATCTGAAATTAACAAAGGGTGTGAGCCAGTAACAATTATATCAACAACATAGACTAAAGCAAAGACAACATGACTAGCTTGTTTAAACATAAATAAAGATGAATCAGACCTAGATTTTGAAAATCCAAGAGAAAGAAGTTGAGAACTTAACTTGGAGAACCAAGCCCGAGGGGTCTGTTTAAGGCCATAGATGGCCTTTTTCAGTTTGCAAATGTACGTCGGATAATTGGGACTGACAAAACCAAGAGGTTGATGCATATACACTGCTTCTTCTTAAGTCACCATGCAGGAAGGCATTTTGGATATCTAGTTGGTGAAAGGGCCATTTACACGAGACAACAATGGAAAGTAATAATCGAATAGTAACAAGTTTCACAACAGGAGAAAATGTTTCAGTATAATCTATCCCAGGTTATTGATGAGATCCCTTGGCAACAAGACGTGCCTTGAGCAGTTCGATAGAGCCATCAGCACGCCTCTTTGTTTTCAGGACCCATTTCGAACCCAAGACATTGAGAGAGGGAGAAGGTGGAACTAAATCCCATGTTGAGTTTTGAAGAAGAGCATGAAACTCAAGTTGCATGGCTTGACACCATTCCAGGTACCTAGAGGCATCTGTGTAAGATATGAGTTCTTCAAGAACCTCAAATGAAGAAGAAATAGTAAGAAAGGCAGAGTGTTGGGAATCGGCCATGGAAAGATTCCATCATTACGCACTTTGGGACAACGCACATTGGCTTTCAACCTCATTACCATTGGGAGTATTTTCAGAAGGGAGAGCCATTGATGTTGGCGACACAGAGATAAGGGTAGGTTTTGAAGGTTCTCAGGATGAAGATAGATTTCTAGGAGATGCTGGACTCTACGATGAAGCGCATGTAAGTGAAGAAGTTGGGTTGGATGAAGGTTGTGGGTGCGTAGAGATATGTGAGGGTGAGTGCGAATTGGAAATGGGAACCAACTGATTTGGTGGGCTCGGGACATCCAATAGTGGACTTGAGAGATTGGACAATGAGACCAATTGATCTAAAGAAGGCAGAATGGGTGCTGAATGTGGAGCACGAGTGGAATTTTGAATTTTATCATAGGGCTCAGATGCAAAAGGAAACTGATTTTTGTGAAATTGAGCATCATGTGGAACATATGTGCGACCATATGGGACATGTAAACAATAATAGCCACAATAATAGCCCTTATGATAAGGACTATATCCCATAAAAATACACAGTTTAGAGCGTAGGTACATTTTATGTTTATTGAAAGGTTGCAAGTTAGGCCAACAAGCAGCGCCAAACGTTATGAGAAAATTATAATCTGGAGAACGACTAAAAAGTATTTGAAAAGGGGATTTATTTTTTAAAATGGAAGTAGGCATCCTATTGATTAAATAAACTGAGGTTTGAAAAGCAGCAGACCAATATTTAAAGGGCATTGAGGTCTGGGCAAGAAAAGTAAGTCCCGTCTCAATGATGTGGCGATGTCGTCACTCAACACTGCCATTTTGTGCATGAGAATAAGGACAGGTGAGGCGATGACTTATGCCATTTGATTGTAGTACTTTTTGAAGAGGGCAAAATTCTCTACCCCCATCCATTTGCACAGATTTAACATTTTTTGAAAAACAATTCTTAACATAATGCAAAAATGCAGTAAAACTAGAAGTGACATCAGATTCTGTTTGAAGCAGAAAAAACCAAATATATATTTAGTAAAGTCATTAACAATTGACAAGTAAAACTAACATCCAACATATGACAATACTGGTACCGGTCCCCAAACATCTATGAACAATAATTCAAAAGGCTGAAGAGAACGAGATGAAGAAGGGGGTGGGGTAGTGCATGGGCTTTGGCTTGTGGACAAGCCGAACATGGAGATGTCGGGTTACTTGAATTTGTGGGAAGCTTAAAATGACTAATAATAAAATAGGTAACTCTAGAAGATGGATGACCAAGGCGCATATCCCAATTGAAAGCCGATGTGCACTCTCCAATAAGTGCTTGAGGATTTGGTGAGTTGAAGGTGGGGAGAACATATCATCCATTCCTAACAGTGCCTTGAAGAAGAACCTCTCGGGTTTGTAAATCCTTCACAAGAAAACAAGAGCAATAAAACTCAAAATCAACAAAATTATCAAGATAGAATTGACGAACAGACAAAAGCTTTTTTGATATAGAAGGAACATACAAAAGCTTAGATAAGAGGAAATTGAAAGTGGAAGTATGGAAATGTCTGGAACCAGTATGCTGAATAGGAATAGTGGAGCCATCTTCGATATTGACTTCTTGATCTGAGCCCTGATAAGAGATGGAGTCCATTTGTAAAATGATTCGTTGCCGCAATATCTGGGAACCAAGCATGAGTTTGAGTAGACGGCATTTGAGGTGCAGTTGTGGTGAGATTGGCTGAGAGGTTCAATGGAGGAAGGAGTTGATAGTTCTAATCAAACCGAAAATAACAACGTAAGGCTGTGTGCCCAGCTTTGTGACAGACTTGGCAAGTAGGTCTATTGTCATGTCTGTTGGTAAACGGACTATTGCAACCCCCATGGCCTCTGCGTGGGCCACATCCCCGACCTCTAAGACTTGGTGAAAAGTTAGAGCCAGGAGATGGTTTGGTTTGAGTCAGATTTGCAGACATGGGATTGCCAGAGAGAAGAGTATGTGTTTGATGGGCCAAGCGAGACTCATGATTGAGTAAATAGTTGTATATTTGCTGAGGACTAAGAGGGTCATTTCTAGCAGTGAGGGAAGTCACCAAGGAATCATAATCAATGCCTAGACTGGCTATCAAATACACTAAAAATTCAGTATGAGACAAGGGCTTACCCGCGGCAACCATGGAAGCTACTAGGGACTTCACCTTATGGAAATAGTCCGTAATGGACCCTTTTTTAGGGTAGCAAGTTGCAGCTGGGTCTGCATCAGATGCGCAGATGATTGTGCTCCAAAAAGGTTCTCCAACATAGTCCATATTTCACTAGTAGTGGTACACTCAAGGACTTGTGCAAGAACATTTTCAGATAGAGAGGAATTCAAGGCTGAAATGATTAATTGATCAAGTTGAGACCATTTGAGGTACTCTGGATTTGGAGTGTTATCGATCAAGGGCGGGGGCACATCTGAAGAGCCATCCACGTGATGATACAATCTATAACCCTTGAGGAAAGGCACAACTTGAGCCTTCCACAAGAGATAGTTTTCAACCATAAATTTTATAGTGATAAAATGGCTAGCTGAGTTGAGAAGGGAGGTGTTTATGGTGGAATTGGAATGTGGGACAGTGTCCTCGAAAAAAATGGAGGAAGCCATCTGTTGTTAGGATTGATGAAGGGTGACAGATGTCATTGGTCTCTTGATACCATAAAGAGGTAAACGAAAACAAAGCACACTCAATGATCACTGAAATGCCTTAAAGGGCTACTGCACTATACCAAAAATTCCTTAATACTTTTTCTGCTATTACATATACAATATTTATACTACTAAATTCATAACAACCTATCCTCTAATATTAGGACACATGTATTTCAAATTCTTTATTCTGTTTTGACAGGAATATTTCCAGACTGCATTATGATACTTTCTTGATCAAGGCCATGTGCTCTGCTTTTGGTGCCAGCTGCTGCCTTCTTTCCATGGGTACAATCAATTGTTGGCTCACCTTGAGTGCGTGGTGTTGTGATTACTTTATCAAATGTTGTTATAGATTGTTTGATATTCATTTTATTGAGCTTGAAATGAGTACTCTACCTGTGGCATTCTTGCAAGTACGGTAGTTGTTGCCTCAAGGCCGCTGCCTCCCTTTGCCAAAACTATCATGCATGCATTAGATATTAGTCTATGGAATATGGATCATAATGATCGTTTGATTTTTAAGTCATGTATACTTAAGACCGCATGACAAAATATATCTTTTCTTTTATTCTTTATTTAGAAGACCAGATGATATTTATTCTAAAGTTATGGGCCTAGAACGGCCTGAACGTATGCGCGGTTTGGGGTTTGGGCCAACCCCTACAAGGCAAACTTGTCAACATTCACTATCAACTTCTATGCAAGAAGATGGTATATTCAAGAAAGAGTTTGATAAAATGCTTAACGAATTAACTGAATTGTGAAACTTAGTAATCACATTCGTGCATGCACAAGTGAGCACCCCACATATGTTTAGTTGATATCAATCAACCCTATTTTTAAATTTTTGGACTCTCATTTGAATTTATATTTAGACTTCAGGATAAAATCAAATAAAGAATGAAGACAAAGAGGAAGATGAAAAAGAGGAAGAGAAGGACGAGGACGATGATTGATAGGATTATAAGTGAAGAATCTCAAATTATATTAATATTTTAGTTTAATAGTATTTGCAACTTTCCTTAATTGAGATAATATTTATGGTTATGTCATATATCGACATTTACTCCGTTTGGCTAAGTTGGAATTGGAATGGATTATAAAAGTTTTGAAGTCAAGTGTTAGGTGAAGTGGTGGATTATGCATTAGTTTTACTACTCTTTTTGAAAATTGTGAATCCTAGTAAGATGTTCTTTACTAATTGGGTTCATGATCCATTCTATGAATAATCTCTAGAATTCGGTATAGCATTTCATCTACTCGTGATACAAAGGTGAAAACTGAATAGCTACTCAAAGAATGATGTATGAAGACAACCATGATTTGATAGGTATTAGTTTGTATAATATTCAGACACTTTTGACACTTCGGTAACTTTGTACAATATATTTGTAGTACTTTTTGTTTTTGTATGTTCAATTGGTTTAGCAACTAGGAAGCTCTCTCATATTGGTAAAATTAGTAATTTAAAAAGAAAAATTATTATTCATGTCCCTTGAATTTATATATTTTTCTCAAACCAATCATTAGAATTCAAAAGGTTCCCAATATATTTTAACATATTTTGTCATAAAAGTTTGCATGCACCACATTCTTTTTAAAAAAGAATAAATATGAGATCCATATTAAAAGATTAAATTTTTAATAATAGATTCTATTTTTTTTTAAAATGAATATACGACACTTGCACAATTTTTAAAAGGAATGCACAATACTTACATTATTGTAGTTAACATTACTTATTAAATATTGAAGGAAATAAATTAAACAGCATCGCATTGAGATCTCGACACGCAAACTCTCTTCTATAGTTCTATTAAACCTCCCTCCCTCTGGAACTAGAATGCGCTATACCATTACCGATAGGGCACCCTAGAAATTCAACTAAAATTTTGGAGGTATTTTGGTAACATGGCAAATATATATATATATATATATATATATATATATATATAGCACACTTTACCCTCTCTTTCAAAGTGCGAAAAAAGACCGAGTGGAGTAGAGGCGTTTCCGCCCGGGCGGACTACCCCGTCCTCCAGATCGCGATGGTCACCCACCGGCTATCTGGCTGGGGATGGGGGTCACACCTGCATATACCCCACCATGTGGTGTTTATATATATATATATAAACGTACAACGACGTGCGATCAAGGTTCAGTTGAACATGAAGCAGCACGTTATTAGCCCTCCCGATTCCCTCCTGCGCTCACTCTCAGATTCTCACTTCTCTCATCTCTGTCTCTCCGCTCAACCTCCCTCTCTCTGAGTCTGAGTTTCCGGCGCCGCACCCAGCTACCAGCGGTGGCTTCAACGTCGCCGTGCGCATCCGCCATCCGGTCCCTTTCTCTGCATCTCACCGAAGATCCGAATCCCGAACTCGAAGGTAAGAAACTCAAACCCTATCATATTTTATTTTGTTGTGATTTATATTTTTAATGGAGATTGGAGGAAGGATGGGGTTTATCGGAGATGGAGGATGGGATTTTTGTGAATTGTGTGCTGTGGAGCTTAGATTGTGCATGTGTTTTGGTTTGAAATTTGAATGAGTCCGTGAAATGCATGTGAATTGTGTTTGTTTTCTTATTTCTGTAATTATTTCGGTTTGGATTGAAATTAATTGTGTAATTAATTTGGATTGGAACCCCTAAATTAATTTAGGGCTCAAATCCGAAACCCTAAATTAATTTAGGGTTTCGAAATACCCTAAATTAATTTAGGGGATTCAAAGATTGAAACCCCTAAATTAATTTAGGGCTCAAATCCGAAACCCTAAATTAATTTAGGGGTTTCAATCTTTGAAACCCCTAAATTAATTTAGGGTTTCGAAAACCCTAAATTACAGAATGAGAAATCATTTTATTTTACAGTCTGTCTCTAAAATAATATTAATATATTATATATATTAGGATTATTAATATGACTAATAATTAACTAATTAACTAATATATTATATATATTAGGATTATTAAAATATACTATTCTTCATCTTTAATTTTAATGATTCTCAATAATACAGTTGTATTGATATATTTAAATTATTGAATTATGAAACTACTAAAAAGTAAAAACGTGTGATATCAATTGGTGTGACCATGTGATCACTGATAACGAGTAACGTTACCCTTTTTTTTCTTTATTTTTATTTTTTTCATTCATTTTGATATATACATCATATATGCTTCAGAAAAAAAGCTTAGGATTTGGACAGATTTGATAACTAGCAAGACTCTTTAGGACAAGTGTTTTAGATATTGAATTATGTGAGATGATTCCTATATATCTTTCTTTATTTATTCCCTACCCATATATGATGCATAAAAATAAAATATTAAAAATAAAGGTAATATTTGATTTTAGATGTTATTTTATGAAAGTTTCTGAACAAGGAAATTAAAAAGCTTATTTTTGCTGTACATGATTTAACTAATTTATACTTTAGGTCGGATAAAGAATATTGGGGACTTTCTAGCTTGTTTCAAAAGATATGTTTATAAAAAGCATACATATAGATATTGCCTATATATAATTAAGCATACATCTCAATATCCCAAAAGATATGTTTATAAAAAGAAAAAGAAAAAAAGAAGAAGATAAGAGTCCAAAAATTCAATATTATTTTTTTATTTCTCATTTCTTTGTTAATATTTTTTAATTTGTTGGATGTGGACTTTTCCACCTTACTTAAATAAAGGAAACATCCATATTTTCTTGCCTCATATAGTGTATTTATTAATATACTTTATTAACAACATATAGTGTATTTGTTGTTAATATACTTTATTACATTTTATAACCAAAGTACACAATATATATATATATATATGAATGTAAAGTGATAGTGTGATACTTTTTGTTATTCTACTTTTCTTTTATGTTCATTATATAGTTGTTATGTTTTCTATTATTTCAGATTTCTTGTTTGCTTTAGTTCATGGATATTCCAGCGGATTCGAGTGCGAACTCTCATTTTCAGGCCGAGGGCACCCCTACCCCTACACCTACACCTACACCTACCCCTCCTACTCATACCCCTACCCCTAGCCCTACGGCACCTTGCCCCGCCCCCAAGCCCAGCAAGAAACCTGCTTCAATAGTTTGGACTCATTTCAGCAAATTAGAGGGTGGTGACTCAAGTAACCCCCAAGCCAAGTGTAACCATTGTGGCAAAATTTATGGATGCCACTATAGGAAACATGGCACCTCTCAATTAAAGGTGCACTTAGAAGAGCAATGCAAAAAAAGTCCAATATTAAGATCATTACAAGATAAAAGCCAATCTAGGCTAGAAGTTGGACTTCAAAAAATGGCGGATGGGACTAGTGGGGGTACAAGTTTGAGGGGGTATACTAAGTATGATCCCGATGAGTGTAGAAGACATCTAGCTCGTATGGTCATAATGGACGAGCTACCTTTTCAAATTGTAGACGGGAAAGGGTTCCAGGCGTATTCTCACTACTTGGAACTAAGGTTTAATATTCCCTCTCGCCACACGGTGGCAAAGGATGTAAAAAAATATTTTTACATTGAAAATGAGAAGTTGAGGGGTCAATTGGCGGATCAATTTGTTTGTCTCACCACTGACACTTGGACATCGATCCAAAATTTTAATTATTTGTCTTTGACTGTGCATTTTATTGATTGCCATTGAACATTACACAAGAAAATTATAAAATTTTGTAAAATCACTGATCATAAGGGTGAGACAGTTGGGAAGGCCTTGGAGGCTTCAATAAAAGAGTGGGGTTTGAGCCGAGTTGTTACAGTCACAGTCGATAATGCCTCTTCTAACGATGTTGCATTAGGACATTTGAGAACTTATCTTAGAGAGGCAAATAAGACACTTATGGGTGGTGAGTGTCTGCATGTGAGATGTGCAGCACATATTCTGAATTTGATTGTCAGTGATGGTTTGAGAGATCTTCATGACTCGATTGCTCGAGTTAGGACTGCTGTGAGATGGGTGAGATCTTCTCCTTCAAGGTTGGAGAAATTCAAGGTTGCTGCGAGATCTGCGGGTCTAACATCTAATAAGGGTCTTTGTACTGATATGCCTACACGATGGAACTCAACATTTCTGATGTTAGAGGCGGCCCAAGAATATAGGCTGGCATTTGCATTATTGGGTGATGAAGACATCCAATATGTAAAATATTTTGATGATCACGGGGGATTGGGGAAACCCGTAACTGATGATTAGGAAGTTGTAACTATTTTTGTAGACTTTTTGAGGCTTTTTTACGATATCACCACGAGGCTATCTGGAACTTTGTACCCTACATCCAATGTTGTATGCTAGCAAATATGTAGGGTAAAAGAAGAATTAGATGACATGGTCGCGGGTGGTCACATTAGGCTACGGGAGATGACATTGATTATGAGGTCAAAGTACGACAAGTATTGGGGAGATTTAACTAGGGCTAATATTTTGTTATATGTAGCTGTCGTCTTTGACCCGAGGTATAAGTTGGATGGCATGATATTTGGATTGGGCCTTGCGTACGGGCAAGTATGGGCGGAGCTTATTGCAGCAAGGGTTCGGGAAACCCTTACTAGATTATTTGATGAGTTTTCCACCCTGCGGGGTGGTAATATTGCGGCACCTACATCTACCCCCTCAGCCTCAGGCTCACAGTTTCCTGAAGTCGAGAGTGGGAAAAGGCGTAGATTGGAGTGGGGTGAGAGGTATGAGCAGGCCCCCTTCCTCCGGACTTCTGTAGAGGCTCAGTCAGAGATAGACAGATACTTAGCAGCAGAGATGCTATCATTTTCACGAGATTTCGATATATTAAGTTGATGGAAGGTGAATGCTGTGAAGTATCCCATCCTTGGAGAGATAGCCCGCACACTTTTGGCCATCCCTGTTAGCACAGTAGCCTCAGAGTCTGCCTTTAGCACCGGAGGACGTGTATTAGATTCATTTCGGAGTTCATTAGCTCCTGCCACTGTGGAGGCTTTGATTTGCACGCAGAATTGGATCAAGGGAACTCCAATTCATGTTCCGGATGTTCTTGAGTATGAGGAGGCCGACGTCGAGGAGGAGGGTGATGATCAGTCTGGATCTGGTATTTATTCTAATTTCTTATTTTCATTTATTTATTTTCATTTATTTATTTTCATTTAATTGGTATTCATTAATTTCATTTCAAATTTAATACTTATAGTGATACATGAGACGGCGTCTACGGCTACCTCCGATGCAGTATGACTTTTGTATTGGACTCACCATTGCCATGGTTTGCATAATTTCTTCCCTAATTGTTTTTTGCATTTAAAACTTTGTTTCATTTTTATAACTTTTTAATTCTAATTTGTTTTATTTTTAACTTATTAATATTTCAGGTTTTTTGACTTATTAACTTTTATTTTTAACTTATTGATTTTCAGTCTCACAGCAATCGACATTCGACACAACTCAGTGAACTCACAACTACGGCTCCACCCCCAAAATTAATTTTCTTAATTTACAATTATTGTAATGTTGCTACAATAGTTAATTATATAATTTGTAATATTTATTTTTTTTAGAAGAGTTTGTAATAGTGTAATAGTTTATTAGTTCTCTTAATTTGTATAATTGTAAACTATTTATTGTAAGCTTGTAGCATAGTGTCTTACTGCCTTAGTGATGAATATTACTTAATTATTTAATAGTTAAAACTTAATATCTACTTATCAAAAAAAAATATTTCTTTTCTGTTTTTAAATTTATATTTTTTTAATATAAATAATGGGCCCAACGTGGCCCAAAACGAATTATGGGCCCAAAGGGGCCCAAAAACTGATTCTGGGCCATTTAGGGCCCAGAAAAAAGTACTGGGCCGGAGGCCCAGTACCATGTGCGGGGGTGCGGACGGGTGGGGGTCCACCCCCACACCCCGGGCAGTGGACGGGGGACCCCGCCCCCGCCCATGCGGGGGCGGGGTCCGGGGGAAAAAAATCCCCCCCCACATATGCGGGGGCGGGTGGCGGGGGAGGGGTGGCCCCGCCCTGTAGGGGGCGGGTATCACCCCTACCGTTATCCACATATAAATTTGGGTATTGGTATTAGAGATGGTTAAGTTCTTGGTTTTATTTATTGAGCAAGAGAGGTGGTGGTAGTGACACATTATGATTATTTTTTTTCATTTTTTTTTTGTGGCAAGAACTTAAGTATTTTTTTTATTTGTATCATTTAAATAAGTTTTTTTATTCTTTTTAATTACCGGCATAAAATTGATCAATTCTCAGCATTTTTTTAAATGCCGCCAAAGCTATATATTATTACTAGCGTAACAATATAAACGTCCGAAAGCTACTAATTTTTCGGCATAAAAATAATCAATTGTAGGCATTTTTTTGAACAATATAAATGCCGAAAAAATAAATAATTTATCAGCGTAAAATTAAACAAGTGCTGCCATTTTGTTAAACACATAAAAAGCTATATATTATTTCCGACGTAACAATATAAATGCCAAAAAACTCAATAATTTACGGGCATAAACTTGATCAATTTTTGACCTTTCTTTAAATACTACCAAAGCTATATATTATTACCGGTGTAATAATATAAATATCGGGAAACGACTCATTTATTAGCGTATAATTGATATATTTTCAGCATTTTCTTAAACACCGCCAAAGCTATATATATATATATATATATATATTTATTATTACTACCGTAATAATATAAATATCGTAAAATTTTATTATTTAATGGTGTAAAAATTAAGTGTCGATAATAATATATTTTTATTGACACATAAACAATTGTCGATAATATAAACGTACGCTGGCAAATCTGTCTTTTCTGTCTTTTTTTGTAGTGATTTATACGTACGACCGCACTTTCTTTCTTTTCTTTTTGTATTCTCTCTCGTACTCCATGCACATGGTGCACACTTTACTTATGAATACAACAACAAAAAATCTACATATTTGGAAATTACCAAATTGTCACCAAGTGACTTAAATGGATCACTTCCCTCGCATGGAGGGACCCACCCAACAAGTTTCGAGTTTGTGGGATCGAGTTTTCGACCCAATCCTCGTCATGTACACGAAAAGTATTGGTCTTCTTCAAAGAAAATGGAAGCAAGAGAAGATTGATCAAGTGAAGAGTACGATTCACAGTGTTTTACTAAAATGGACTTTCCAAGGTTTTCTAGAGATGATCCGACAGAGTGGCTTAATCGTACGTGTGGGGGGCAATCATGAGTGCTTGGAAAGAAATTAAAAGCAAACAATAGGCTTGAAAAATACGAAGCTAGCTAGGTTGGTATTGAAATGGTTTACTCAATGAGAATGTAGAGTTTGTGGGTACATTATACATAGACTTAGAATGGGTTCTTATAACTAATTTGCGGCTAGATTTGATTGGGGACATAGCATCATGATATCCATTGTTGCAAAATTAGAAATAGAATTGTATCAAGTAGATCATGTCAAGACTAGGTTTTGTTAATGTTGAAACATGATGCAGCAGGCTACTGATCATCCTACGTACCTCAAAATATATTAATAGGTTTTCTTCTTGTTAATTAAAAAATGAGTATATATAATAACAGGATTTCAAACTCAGAAATTGAGTGATCGATGATGATCAGTATGAACACATTGACCTCTTGGGTTTTTTTTTTTTTTTTTTTTCCTTTGATGAATTCAACTTTTTCCCAAGCATAATGCGGGCGTGCGACTAGTTCTCTTAATTTGGTAGGCCCCGGAGAAAATTGATAGATTTTCAACGAGAAAATATTTCTACCAAATATATATATATGTTATTGAGAAGAAAATGTCATAGTTTTGTAGTAGTTGGAACTTCTCTTTCAACTTCAAATTAAACTCGAACCTAATATATATATATTTTCTCCAAGAGGGAATAAAATAAAAGCTAAGGCAGGTTTCATGATATTTTAATTTGGTTTGGCCTGTTGCTTTCATTATATATAGATCGATCAGTGTAATTATCTAAATTCCCAATAAATAAATCAATAACAATGTATACATGATATATCAGTAGTCGCGATGAAAAGACGAAATTAGGTACCACTGCAATAAGCTGCCCATATAACTCAATAAATTTTATTCTACAATAATGTTCCACACACAACAGTGATGATGACTGCTAATTTGACCTATTCAAACAAACTTTGTACACGAAAAAAGTAAAAATAAAATAAAAGAAAATTAAAAGAAAAACAGGGGATCGAATATTAATCATGTAAACAAACGAAGGGCCAAATGAATATTTATTAATCTGTCTATATAATATGTATATATGTATGTATCTCAAAATCAGGTCTAATGAAATAATTAGCCGTAAGCAGTTATGTGGAAGTAGGCAGTTATATTAACGGCCTACTTCCACATAACTATACCCAAGATCACCATCAGTGTAGCCATCCAATGGAACTTTCCTGGTAGAAACGAGGTACCTGGCCGAGACCAAACAACAAATTAAGGATAAACATGATCATGATCATATATATATATATATATATACATAATTTGTGTCTCTTTATTAATATTAATTTTACTAACTAATTATCATGTTGTTAATTGTGTCGATCATGGTATCATGGCATGGGTGGATAAGTACCATCTTGTGTAAAGGAACTAAATTTCTAGCTTATTGCTAGTCATGAAGTTCTAATTTCTAATCTTCGAGTTTTTATTCGAAGTCAATAATTTCGAGTATTGGTGTATAGTATTTATTAATCATTTAATATAGTCTCTTTATTTTTTTATTTTTGAATAAAATCATTTAATATAGTCTCAAAAGTTCATACAAACAGTAATACATGTTGTAAGACATACTTTATATTTTTATCTCTCTATTATTAATAATAGAGAGATAAAAATATTTGGGGTCCTGATCAAGTTTGAGTAAGATCATGAATAGGAGGGAATTCTTTTTCTATGAAGTAATATAAATATATATATATATATGTATATAAATATTTCGATTAACATCATGTCATGATTTGGGAAGGACATTTTTAATTTGTTCAAATGACGTATTAATATTATTTATTTTGGCACCCCTTTTTTGACAAACATGCATGCATGCATGCATGGCACGCTAGCTTCTTCAATTGAACTACCTCTAAATATCAGGATATATATGGTCTAAACCAAGCCTGACGTAAATATCACATAAAGCTATAATATCATTCGAAGTCTTCCATAAATATTACACAATCATAATCCTTTAATAACACGAAATCTACAATAAAATGAGATTACTACTACGTGCTTATAGTCATGGAGGGCTAAATAATTACTCATCAAAATATTATGAAATGCTTCTTCATTGGATGATTTGTGATCGATCGATATAGCATGATGGGGAGCTTAGAAAGGGTATTTTTATAAATTAATTGTTTAGAAAGGGTATATTAAAAAATTAAATTAAAAAACCAAAGGGAGGGGAGAGAGAGAGAGAGAGAGAGAGAGAGAGAGAGTCACCTTGACCAGTACTCCCCCCAGATCCATCCGCAGAAGTTTTTGCAACTGTAATCCCAAGCCTTGAACAATCAGATCCAAGTGTACCTGAAAATTAATACAAAACAGCATACCTCAAATCACTTGTTATCAATCTTTTGTTTTAACTCTTGGATTAAGATAATAGTTTTTAAGGTTTTTACATGAAGTCTACATACATTCACTATAGCATGGGAAGGCTGAGACGTTTAGAAGATTAAAGAAACCCGATTTGCATTCACATCTGTGTGTATGCGTCTTGTTCTTCGTGCATGTCCCTTCTCCGCAATATGCCCAGTAGCAGGCTATATAAAAAAATCAAATAAATAAATTCAAACAAGAAATTACTTAGTCGAAACATCTAGAAATTAATAAAATGATAATAATATTAATCAAGATAATATATATTAATTAGTGATTACGGTCAAAGGCTGAGAGATTGCGAGGAATCTCCTTTTCTGGAACTGGAGGAGGGGCTGGCTGGCAGCCGTAGTCAAGAGTACCTGCAAAAAATTGTAAAAGAAAAAAGGCTTAGATCAAACAGTAAACCAGCAGCCCCATTTGCATGCAGATATATATATGTTCATGGAAACATAAAGAAAATGATCAAAGAGAAGGGATCATCAGAGGCGCTTCTTACGTACAGTTAGGTATCACACAGGGAAGAAAAGTGAGATCGTCATCTTCGTCACGGGTTCGCTTCCAGCCAGTATTACATTCACACTTGAAGCCAAGTGGGTAGCTTAAATCAGCTGAGCAATTTCCCTTTCCACATTCCACATCTTCACACACCCTTCCTGCAATTGATCAAACCCATGAAGAACAAAATAAAGCAAATTAAAGAAAAAAAACAATAATATGTACGCACGTACGTGTTTAATTCGGGTCTTTAATTTTCTAGCTTGTGTTTACGCTATTTAATTCTATCAAAGTGTGATTTTGTATATGTTTGTGCTAATTATTGCGTGTTAGAGAAGGGTGTTGATGAGTGTTAGAAAATCCAAAAGCTAATTATGTCAAAACTAATACAAATTAGAAGAGGATTCATGAGTGCGTACCCAAAAAATCATCAAGAGGAGATGTGTCACTTGACCCTAGTGAAGTCATGGATAGCAATACCAGAAGCACAGCTACAAAAGCCACCATACTAGAGGAACCCATTTTCTTCAACACAGGAAGAGAGAGAGAGAGAGAGAGAGAGAGAGAGAGATAGAGAGGTAGAGATGGTGAGGACTGAGGAAGGCTGCGTGATTGCCATCACAATCTGGGTATATATATATATATATATAAAGATAATTATAAGAACTTGTTTGTATTTTCTTAATGGAAGATTCTGCAGACTTTTTAGACTGTCAGATATTGGCAGGTCATTTGGTCTAATATTACCTTGTTTTAAATTCTACGAAGTAGATCTAACTCGAAGTTTTGATGTTTTTTCTTGTCCTAATATTTTAGGTAAGTTTCCTCTGAAATAATGATCAATTCCTACATCAATTGTTTATATATAATTTTACTGTACGTTTTGACCACCGGCCATTTTCATCATAGATATGCTTTTGAAATTGTATTACATGATCAGGAGCCCTTCAAAAATGCATGTTTGTTCTTTTTTCCTTGGTTTTTCATAATGTCAAGTTTTATCGGCCACACTTCGTCTGGAAATCACTTCATTTTCAATGGTAGTTTAGGTGTTAATCTTGAGAAGTCAGCGGAGAGGTAGTTAGCGGTCCAAATACTCAGCCTTATCGATCTTATCATAGAGCTAATTAGGACTCGTATACAAATCATGATCATATTGCATTTTATTAAATTATTATAATTTTTTTTAAATTTTCATATAAAATATAATTAATAAACAATTTAATTTTTTAAATTTTAAAATAAAATAATATTAAAAAATAATATTTTATTTTATTTTTATCTCATCTCATCTTATCATTAAAAAATAATATTTTATTTTATTTTCATCTCATCTCATCTCATCTCATGTCATATATATATATGTATAAGCATAAGCAAACGAGTCCTAAATTATTCACGTAAGAACGTGAAGAGATGTAGCGGATCGAGTGGGAACGGTGCAATCATCCTCAAATATGCTAGCTTGAAATTCCATTAATTCGTGGATCCCACCCTCCACAGAGATCTAGATCACCTCATATATATATATATACTAAAAAAAAAATTACTTATTTACAATTAATTAATTCTAACGAAATGATTATTTATAATTAAAATTAATTATAAAAAATCTTTTAATTGCAATAAATTAGTCACAAAATACCATTTTTCTTGTAGGGACGTGCAACATGATCAGTAGTTTTCCTTTCTTTTTTCCTTTTATTTTTTTTAAATATAGTTTTAATTAAATAACTTGGAAAACATTGGTTTATTATCATATTTAATATAGAATATATCGGCCAAGATCTCACTTCATGATCATCCACATCAATTAACAGCCTGCACAAAACAATATTTCGGGCCTTCCAAATATTCCATTCTTTCAATTATAATCGATTTTATTTAATCTGTTCGAAATAAAAAATCATGTCATGTAGATTGTACAAAGAATGTTCGATAATATAGTTTTAAGTTAGAGTATTTCTAATGAGCTAGCCATCTAAATTTTACGGTTCAAATTGTCCTCTAGACGTGGTAGACCACGTGGTTTATTATTAAAAAATAAATTAATAATATATTCAAAACAAAAAAGATATTCAAAAATACATAAAAGGAAGATTGAAACTCTAAATCCCTTTCTCTTTTGTATTTATGATTTTTTTTTTTTAATAAACCAGGTAGTGGTGTCATATCAAGAGAGTTATCTAAGCAGTAAGTTTCAGACGACCTACTAGCATTATTCTTTAAGTTAATTTTTCCTTCTATATATAAGTTGTAAGTTAATATATATTTTAAGGCTGCGTTTGGATGTTGAGCTGAATTGAGTTCTTTATAAATAATAGTGAGTTTAGATGATAGAGTGAGTTTTGTGGGATCCACCTAAGATAAGTTTAAATATGTTTGGATGTTAAAATGAGTTATATGTATTTATGAGAAGTTCAAAAGATTGTGGGTCTCACGTGTAAAGAGGTTTTGAGTTGAAATAAGTTTAGTAATTTGAGAGTTTGATGTTTAGATGTTAGACTTAACTTAAAGTTTGACTAAATTGAAATGAACTCAGATGAGTTTAACAAACAAACGGGGCCTAAGTGTTTCATTCTTGTGTCTCTAACTCTAAGCTAGCCTCGTTTGGCTACGCATATAAGATGTGATAAGATGATATGAAAAATTTGTAAATAGTAATGAAATGGTTTGAGTTAAAATTTTTATGAGATTTTATAAAATGAGAGAGAAAAAATTGAATTCAAAATTATAAAGTTAAAAGAGGGTTAGAATATAATATTTTAATATTATTTTTATTTTAGGATTTGAAAAAATTAAATTATTTTTTGTGTTTTGTTTAAAAGTTTGGGAAAGTTGTAAAATTAGATGAAAATTTTAGAAAATTAGAATTGAAAAGTGTTTGTGTTTGAATAGCATTTAGATGTTGAGATGAGATGAGATGAGATTGGTTTCAAAGGCTTGTGAAACCAAATCATGCCTAAATCAAAATGTAGTTTTCATCATCATTTCTATCTTATATTTAAAACATCCAACTGATCTTTAAGGTTGTGTTTGAATGTTGAGGTAATTTCATATTATCTACATTGATCTGTGAATAGTAGTATTTTGTAGGTCTCATTGAGATGTTTTTAAATGTAAATAGATTGATATATGTGTTTGAATAGGTTGAGATGAATTTAACTTTTTTATAGGAAGTTGAAAAAGTAGTGAGTCCCATCAATAATTAGTTTGATATGAGTTGAGCTCAATCAAATAAACAAACACAACCTAAACCTTTATAAATTGAATTCCTAATTTCTTCTATGGTTTTAAACATCTAATTTGGATTACGATGCAAATCCAAATTAACATGGGGTATCTAGGTCTAGATTCTATATTGATTGCATTCAAGCACTACTTTAAAAAGATGAATCTATACAAATATGGAAGGAAAAATTTAATATCTTCTTTGGACTAAGGGCAACATTAGTTATTTTCTCTCAATTCATATATTTATGCTCATTCTTTCATTGTTAGTAAATATTTGGTTTCAAATTTAGAAGTTATTCTGATTTTGATTTTGACCAAATTCTTGGTAGGATTCTTGTTTATTTATGTATTAATTTCTTATACAATAATTTGGATTTTTTCATTTTTAGAAAAATCTTCATAATTTCAAGTTTTGTAGCTATTTAAGTCCGGCTTCTAGGCTTCATAAAATAATTTTAAGTTTTACTATTAATCAATATTATTTAGAGTTATTTTTTCTGTGTTTGGGCAAATCTCTTATCTTTTCTTTTTTGATTATTTGTTGAAACTAGCCTTCAAAATTTAATCTCTATACTATCAGGCGTCAGTTGACATAAGAGCTTAAGCATCTTTCTTGGGGTTATATATCATCAATTTACATAGCTGGTGGTCGTGGTCATCGTGGGTAGGTTCCGAATGAGGAAGTCCAGCACTGTAATCGTAGTTTTCAGGATGTGATGATTGAGGATTTGTAGCTATTTAAGTTTGGCTTGTGGGCTTCATAAAATAATTTCGAATTTTATTATTAATTAGTTGTTTTCTCTGTGTTTGAGCGAATTTCTTGTCTTCTCGATTTTCATTATTTGTTGAAACTAGCTTTCAGAATTTAATCTCTATTCTGTGAGGCGTCAATTGGCATCAGAGCTTCAGCATCTTTCTTAGGGTTATATCTCATCAGTTTACATGGCTGGTGGTCGTGATCGTGATTTTGGTGGGTAAGTTCCGAACGAGGAAGTCCATGACAACTTGATCGTAGCGTTAGGAATGTGATGATTGAGGATTTGCAGAGACAGGTTGCAGAGTTAACCCAGTGTCTAACGGTGCAAGATATCAGTGATCGTGAGATGGAAGACCATGATTCCGATTCTAGTTTTTAGAACTCGTATTATAAACGCGCTCTATTTTGGGAGTACCGTGGTCGGGAGAAGCATAATGGGGATCTTGGTTTTAGAGTTGATTTACTAGAATTTTTTGGTACTCTTCAAGCTGAAGGTTTCATTGATTTATTGTATGAGGTTGAGTGAATTTACTACTCTGAGTAAGAATGGTTTGAGGATGAACATTCTTCCATAGGGTGGAACTCTATACCAATCTATGATACCTATCTTGATGAACATAAGCTAGTGGATGGGGTAAGTATTTTTATTGAAAATGTAGAAAAATTGGAAAAAGAAAATGGTGGCAAAGTTTCAAAACGTGAAGATTATGAAATAACTTTTGAGACAATCAACTTTGTTGATTTTCTTGGAGTTGAGGATTTTTTTTCAAATTCTCCTATGCAAAATAATTTTTTTGGATTTTAGATGTGGGAAAAAAACTCAACATTATTTAATATAAGATGTTTAATATTATTTTATTTCAAGTCGATCAAATCAATTTTAATTTTTTCATGATCATTGGGACGATATAACAAAGGAAAAGAAAGATTGGTTTAATTGGACATCCAAAATATCAATGTAAGAAAATTTAGAATTTGATGACGAATTCTCCCCAACCCGGTGAAAATGATGCAAACCCAAATTTATATGAGATATGTAGGTTTAGATTTTACCTTGATTGCATTAAAGTACTACCTTAAGAAGATCATGAATCTGTATAAATATGGAAGGAAAAACTTAATATCTTCCTTGGACTAAGGGCAATATTAGTTATTTTTCCTCAAATCATATATTTATGCTCATTTTTGCTTTGTTAGTAAATATTTAGTTTCAAGTTTTGGAAGTGATTCTTATTTTGATTTTGACCAAATTTTTGGTAGGATTCTTATTTATTTATGTATTAGTTTCTCAAACAATAATTTAAATTTTTTCATTTTTGAAAAAATCTTTATAATTTCAAATTTTATAGCTATATAAGTCCAGCTTGTGGGCTTCATAAAATAATTTCAAATTTTACTATTAATTAATATTATTCAGCATAGTTTTGTCTGTATTTTGGATGAATTTTTTGTCTATTATGTTTAGATTATCTGTGGATATAAAAACACCAAAATCATAAGGCTAATATTATTTAATTAATACAAATCTCATATATATATATATATATATATATCCCCAAAACTAAAGATTTATTATTATTATTGTCATTAGGTACGCTAATTGATCATGTCTCAGCGCGTGATCGTGCCAAATGAATTTGAAAATCTATATAACTCTATGTACATGTGAAAGAAATGTATATGAATATCTAATTCCTTTCAAATAAGACTAGAAATAATTCCCAATATAAAAATTAGAAAATAAGAATCTGACTTTAGGCCTTTAATTACTACAATTGGTTTTAGTCGTGAGATGTATGTTTTTTAATTTTAAAAAGAAAAACATGTTTTTTTCTGAATAAAACGTTTTCTAGAATCTCGTGAAACTGATCTCTTTATCTTATCACAAAAATATTATTACATAATTAAAGTATTTATATAAATAGTAATTTTAAATGAAATGTCAATCATGTATATATAATTGAATGAGAGTTCCACGTGTACATATTACAACACTATCTAACAATTACTCCATCGTAATTAAGAAGATAAAATAAAATAAGGATCGTATTGATCATCTTAGAAGCAATCTAAATCTTTAAAGTGGCATGCCAACATTTGCAGATTATATATTAATTAATTAAAGGGACGGCAATATATATATATATATATATAATCAATCTGATTGCACCAAGTTTTCTATTTTTTGTGTGGAAGAGAAGATATATGCTGCATGAAAGTCAGAGATTCTAGAGAAGTTCCAAGAAAGCTGGTCGGCTTTTAAAAGTCAAAACTCCACCAAAGTGGGCCAATGAATTCAACAAACAATAGCTACAAAACAAAATAAAATGGAATTATAAGACAATTATGGAGGAAAAGAGTCAGATCAAGAGATGGACATATGAAAGTAAAACTAAAAGACAAAGAAATTTAAGTTCTTAATATATATATATATATATGTATGTATGTATGTATGTGTATCATGAATCATTTCTGCCCCCATTTTCTCATGTAGCTTAATTTCATTCCACTTGTCTTTGTGCCATTTTTTTCAATGCCTTTGTTGAATTAATGCCCTTTGAGGTTACAGCTAATTAAGTCTTTTGAAAGTGAATGCAGGCTCCAAGAAGCTTCATATATATATATATATATATATATATATATATATATATATATATACATATCTATATATATACACACATATAGACACACACTTTTTTTTTTTTTTTTCTCTTCATGTATCTTCAATTTGAAGGATCAAAATTACACATGTTTAAGATCATTACGGTCAGTTTTAAAGGAAATTTTTCATTTTGCAGCCAGACAATCATAAATTAACAATTTACAACGTAGCCTCTCACATTTTTTCAATTTGCAAATTTTTTGGGTTTGATAGTTTATGGTATAATTTGAAAAAATGATAAAGAAACATGAAATTGTCTCTACATTTATGATCATATGCTTAGTACGAATGTCAAATAGGCTCCTAGAGTGTGTATATATATATATATATATAATAGCTATTCCAACGTACAGATCAATCACTATTCCTTTTCACTACAGCGGAAGTGGTTTCCGTTCCAAAATATTTCTTGGCACTTAAAAAAATCGTCCTAAGGTCGTTTCAATAACAGTATCCCAAAAGGTATTTTGGGACAAAATTGAGCAAAACTGTTTGATCACGTTCTAACAAAACATTTTTTTTAGATGATTGAATTTCGTCCCAGAATCACGTTCAAACGGTACAAACATTACGTTCGATCGTCAATTATATCCAAATGCGTCTTTCGTGAGTGGTCGATCGATACCAATTCCTTCGACCAAATTGGCATGGGAAAATGTTCTAACACAATATTTGATGGTTGAACAGCAAAATATGTTTGAACGTATTGAGTAAAACATTCGAGCGGACTATGATACGATCGAACGATTTGCTATGAGATGAAGTTCGAACGTTGATTTCATGTTCGATATTATCGTTCGAACAGTTCCTAGTGTTGTTTGAATATTTAATAGCGATTACATTCGAATGTTTTGTATCAATATTCGAATGGTTTTACTGATTTTGTTCGAATGGTTTTAAGTCGTTTGAATGGTAACTATTTTATTTACCCAATAATGAAAAATTAAATAGACATACATAATATCTAAAAAATACATTATAATTTGTTCAGTACCCATAAAAGAAGTCTCATAAGTGCGAACTAAATAAATAAAACAGAAGTACTAGCGTTATTCGTGCATAAATAGATTCCAAAATCTGTACATATAATATGAATCAGTTACTTGGAGGTCTAAAATGTTGCATAAGTATCTACATTTAGAGTTGCATCTCTCTCCTGAACTCCTCTTATTGTTTCATATTCATCTTCAAGTTTATTTATTTCACCAATTGAGTCTCTAACTCATGCTGCCTTATACTCAATTCATCGATCTTACAATTCGCTTCCTCTAACGCTTTAGAGGTGTTGGAGGCATATCTAGACAATAGGAAGAGCTAGAAGGCTTTACACAGTCACCCAAACCTCTCAAATATCCTAAACGCGGATCTAGAACTTGTGTAAAAGTTTCAATATCATTTGTTGAAAAATTTTGATTTGATGCAGATTTAGCACATAGGGCAACCATTGTATCTCACACACAAGAGAAAGAATTAATATCACTACAAATATTCAAATATATTTAATTAAAACAGATAATAATACTTACATAAGTTTCACGGGTATCGGAATGAGTCCACTCTCCACTATGACCAGTATGTGATGTAGTATATAATTTTGTCATATCATAATTAGTATCTGATTCTTGCTACAATATACATATTTTTTGAGGTATAAAGTCATTACAATAAATCCAAACAACAAATCATATATAATAAAAAATATATAAAATAGCATTACCAATTTCTTAGAGAGACGATGGAAAGATCTTGAGTCTGCATGATGATGAATCTTCAATTTTGATCTATTTATTTTTTTTTATAGAATTTCACTCTTGCATAGAAGTTGTAAATATTAGGAAGTAAAAATTATAAAATAGGACACGTAAAAAAATTCATTTAATTTACCTTATATGATGGATCTTCAAACATGTCACAAAATTTTTTCCAATTGGAATGTCAGACATCCTGAAAATAGTGTTGGTGTGTGTAACAGCCCGCTAGAAATTTATTGGTGGAATTTCTATTGACTTTAGGAATCTCGTGAAAACCCCATAAGTTTTTATGAATCAACCAATCGCACAGGTTTTAGTCTCTCAACATAATCAGTGTTATCACTCACTATGTTGCTAGAAATATGAGTTTAATTATTTGAGGTAGTTAGAAGTGTCAGAATGCGTTATGGTCTATGCCATTAGACTCAGTGGATTATTTAGGATTTTATGGCGCACTAGCCTATTTTCATAATTCCGGACGAAACGTCTGTTGAAAATTGTGAAATTTGTTTTAGGGGCACTTCGGGGTTGAGTTTCATTGAGCGATTTTCATTATAGGTTAATATGAATATTTATAATTTTTCAGTTTTAAGTTTATTATGAATTTGTTTGAGTGAATAGTAACCTCGATAAGAGCACCCAGTGCAGTATTTTCAAAATCACAGTGTGAAATGTTGAAATTAGGTTGGAGGAGTTTTATTTGGACACTTGGCAAGATCTTAGCCACACATAGTGAATAATATTAGAGACTTGGTACAAAGAGAAACCATTAAATGGATTTGTGAAGGAAGTCAAGGTGTGACATCATGTCACCTAAGTAAAACTTTGTTTCATCTGATCAACCAAATTGTGCCAAACCAAAGAGGGTTTCAACCCTAGCAAAACCCTAAATGGTTGGAATCCAATTGAAACTTCAAAAGCTAGGTTGAAACTGAAATCCTAAACAGTTTCCCCAAACCCAAAAGTTGGTCTCCAAACCCTTTTTAATCAGATTTCTAGCATTGTGTTTAATCAATTGATTAAATCACTTCCACATGCTATTAATTAATCAAATCCTTGTTATGATATCATTATCCAACCTTTTAAACCTTGAAAATTTGATTGGGCCAAAAAAAATTGGTTTTGGGCTCGATAGCATCTCAAACCCTAACCAAACCCCCTTTAAACCTCAAATTGAAGCCCACTTGGTGGGGCCCACCAAGGCTCACGAAATTGGCCACCTTGGCAAAGCTTCTTGGAGAAGTTTCCTCCCCCACATGGAAAACCATCCACTGCCATTGGCTGCCCCCAATAATGCCTTGATGTAAAGGAGAAATCTACTCCATCAACCTCCATCTTTCACAGCTGTTGCAAGCAGTCTTTGCCCCTCACTATTCTCCACTTTATGTCACATAGTCACCTCCAATCAAGGGTCATTCCAGCCCACAACTTCCCCCTCCAGAAGTCTAAAGTCGTGCAAGGCACACTTTTTTTCATTTTATCACTTCTTTCTCCCCGTTCTTAGAGAGTAATCCAAAAGAGCTCTCTCGAGAAGATTTCTGGGTCTTTTTGCATGGCTATTTACGACTCTTTTAGGTATTTTTGCATGATGATTCCTTCACATAAGTTGTTCGTCTCTGAGTGTAGTTTTCGTGGATATCTTATTAGTCTCATTCCATACTTATTTGATTGGTTAAAAGTATTTTTAACCATGGAAAGGTCATTCTGGGGTTAAAACTGGAAAGTATGATATGTTTTGGAATTTTTGACCAAGCTAATGGACTTATCTTGGTCTGAACATTTTATGGAGTGTTGTTAGCATGTGTTTATGAATGTTCATTGAGGTTTTGTAGCATGGATAAAGCTTTCTTAGAGTTAGAAACTTGAAAACTGGAAGTTGATAAACAGTTTTTGTTTTGTGAAACTTGGAATATTTCGGGGTTTGATCTTATTTCAAAGGTTTTGATATTTTTATATGATGATCCTAAGCCTCTTATATACATGTTAGGATGTTATTTTGAAGATATTTAGTATTAGTTTTAAATGTATGATTTTTCTATGCAAGAGGATTTCGGTTAGGCCTAAGATTTGATTTTTTTGGGTTAGATCCATGTTTTAATGAGTTTTGGCCATGTGATTTTAATTTTGATGGTTGGATCTTCTTTAGGACACATTTGTAAACCATGAGATGTTTTAGTTTGAATATCACATGTGTTTAAGCCATGGATCAAGAGATTGATCAAAGTTAGTGGAGAGAAAAGTTTATGTTTTTGACTAAGTTTAAAACCAAAAATTTCAAGTGTTGTTTTGTGATTTTTGGTGGCTTTTGTTTGATGATTTAAAGCATGGTTGATCTTAGGATGATGTTATGAATATGTTAGAAGTAAGATTTAATTTTTTGGAATTCTTAGAGATTTTTTATTAAGGTCAAAACTTGTAATTTAAGAGTTTACTTTTTGTTAAAAAGTTTGGGTCTTTTTACAAAAAGTTTGGTGTTGATGATTAGATTTTCTTAATTGATATTTTAAGTGTATTTTTTTAAACTTAGGATAGGAAGATTCTTGTTACAAAATTTTGGTTTAATCATGTGGTTTGAAGATGGAAGAAATTACAACCAAAATCAAGAGAAATGGTCTATGAATGTTTCAGCCATTGTGAGTTTTCCATAATTGTGATTGGTTTTAAATTGTTTTGAGTTGTTATGTGAATCTAGGACAAAATTTATATGATGAATGTAAATTTTGGTAATTTTTGGAGTTAGAATGTGAAATCCTTAAGTTAGGAGTAAAATAGTCATTTTTTCATGCATAGAGGGTAAAATGATAATTTTAATCTAAGTTGTCTCTTTTCACATTTCTAATTGTTAGTAATTAAAGTTCTAACTTTTAGAATATCCTCTTATAGTTCCTCGTGTTTTGCGCTTATTTTCGTAGAACACGACGATCGAGGTAAGTTAGCTTTTAACTTACTATCAGTTTAATGTGTATGAGTGATAAGTAAGGGAACTAAATTGTATGTATGCATGTTATCATATGTGTCATGCCAAGTCATTACATATTTATCTGTTACACATAATTTATTCTGTCATGAATTATTCATCTGTTACACAAGATATTCTGTTACGTATTCCTATACATTGCAAGTATGTCATGTTAAGTTAAGTATGCCATCTGTACATGTATTTCATGTCACATAATATTCACTGTCACATGTTACACCATGTTAAGAAATGTTGTTCGTTATATGGTATGCCATGTTATGAAATGTTGCATGTTACATGTATGCCATATTATGAAATGTACTCTGTTAGATTTATGTCTTGAAGTATGCCATGTCTGTCATCTTACGTTTATGTCACGTTATGTTACGTTAGGACTTTTGTCTTTTATGTCACGTTCATGTTACGTCACGTTACGAAATGTTATGTATGTCAGTTAAGTTATTCATGTCAATCACGACCCTAAGCGTTAGGATGGGGTAATATTCTAGTGAAACTCCTTTATTTATGCTGAAGTGTCTAAATATGTGTGAAATTCCCTGAGTTGACGAAGTACAGTCAATAGGTTGCGAATGCGGCCTAATTAGCTGGTCACCAGAGCGCGCCAGGCACTAACCCCGATGGTGCCACACATTATGTTACGTGTGTCCACAGCAAGTGTGGCACAAACAAATAAGTCATGGGGCCACAACAACTGTGGAGCACGAAGTATGGGGCCACAACAACTGTGGAGCATACACTACGTGAGACACAGCAATTGTGACACGTAGAATACGTGGAGCCACAACAACTGTAGAGTACGTATTAACGCACTCACAGTTGGTATAGAAATCTATGATGTGATGCGGTAATCGGCATAGACACACGACTCAAGAGGACCTATGTAGCACCCATATGGTCACTTTAATGATTAAGTCTATTGAATAAGATTTTAAGTTCATGTATTTCACATTCAAGTCATGTTTCAAGTTCATGTTATGTTATGTTCAAGTTTACGTTCACGCAATCATGGTAATCCCATGAGACAAAAATATGTTTTAAGTTCATGTTATGTTATGTTCACGTTTACGTTATGTTCCAAGTTCATATTTATGTTATGTCATGCTCAAGTTTCATGTTCAAATTATGCATGTTCACGTTCATGTTATGTTTCAAGTCTATGCATATTTCAAGTTCATGTTCAAGCTATGTTTCAAGTCCATGTTATGTTTCAAGTCACGTTCATGCTAAACTTCAGTTTCAGTTTAAGTTATGCTAGTTATGTTATGTTGTATGTCAAGTTATGCTATGATTACTTATGATTTGATTATGCATTTATACTTTTACTGCCATGCATGCATCATTAACCTGTGTGGAAATTTTCCATTAACTTGCTGAGATTTGTAATCAAATCTCACTGTGTTAGTCCCAACTACCATTCCCCCCGAATGGTAGATTTTGTTATAGGATTTGAAGGAGAACCGGGAATCGACCAACTGGAAACGACCGACTAAGCGACGGTGCGATATAGATGGTATTACAATAGTTACCTCAGATTACTACTTGTATTTGTGGAGTTCAATCTCTAGCACTCTTTTGATCACAACCTTATGGACTATTATTGTGATCTTAGTTGTTTAGTATGTCGTTAAGTATGGATTATGTTTTAAGTATTTGGGACATTTTAGTTTGGTGCATAGTATTGCTAAAGAAAAAAAATTATCCGCTGCGAATATTGCATAATGCTATATGCATGTTAGAGATATTGCATCTTATATGTCATGAACGGGGGCAGGTAACCTTGTGTTGCATGTCTCGACGCTTCAAATGTCTGTCCGATCCTAAGCGGAATCTGGAGGCGTCACAGTGTGCCTCTTCCTTGTTCTTGAACTTATTATAATGCTCATGACACCTTGACTTATATTTACAGAATGCATTACACATAAGCTCATCGACAGTCTTACGCTCATATTCCCAACCAAAATTTAGTTCGAAGTTATCCTTGAAAAAATATATACAAAAAGAAATTATCACTTGCATATTTTATATTTTGCATATATATTAAATAATATTATAAATCAATTATTTAAACATTACCAAACAACACTTCTTAATAAGTTTTTTCACATCTTGAGGGACTTTCTGCATTGAACTTATAGCCAAAGGTGTATAAGTTCGTGTAAAAGTATCCACATACGATGCAAGCCAAGCTGTTGGTTGTCCTTCACCTCTGGTATGTTTGTTAGGAATGTTAACCTTAATCTTACCTACTTTTTGATATTTTTCTAACATCACGGCTCTAGTAGTGCCTTGATCTTGACGAGATTGTACTGTTAACTCTAAAGAATATAATATTCGTTGTAGAAATGAAGTAAATGATGGTTATAAACGATGTAATATATATGAATTATCTTAATTGAAACAAAATGACTATCAGGTTTTTACCTTCTTCTGTAGAGTTAATCTCTAATAGTGGGTCAGATGGAGACCTAGGAACAGGCAGAAATGGGACGTGAAGCCTGTTGACATGGGTGGTAGCCCCATCTGTCACAGGCAAGTAGCCTGCCACACCAAGCTTGCTGAGGAATCAGTTGGAGTTTAAGATTAGAAAGTGAGGGCAATTAGAGTGCTTATCACATAACAACAATTCAAAGTAATGCTACTCACCGGGTACCCACGCCCAAGCCCCACCTATCATGGGCGGGTAGCCTGCCACACCAAGCCTGCTGACAAATGGGTTGGCGTTTAAGATTAGAAAGTGAGGGCAGGTGTCAAGTGTCACTCCCCTCCCGCCCACCCACCTGCTTATATGTTTATTGTAAATACATGAACTTAGTAAAATAAACTTTATATATTTGATGGATGATCATTAGAATTCTTACACATTCATGTATTCTTATTTCTCTTGTTCATGTATCCTCTCGATTCGTGTATTGTTATTCCCTAAGTTCATATATTCATTTAATATTATGTATCATCTCATGCCTATAAAATGATATCTTGAGGAACATTTGTTATAGACACACAACAATGAAGTTGAGAGAAATAATATATAGTTCCCGAAGAACTAGTTTCAGATATTGTGGTCTTTCAATTCTCTTGTTACTTTTCTTTAATTTTCCAGCACATTATCAGCACGAGACTCTAGCCAATTGTCGTGTTCTTTTGATTTTTGACGTTGAAAACTATATGTGATATTTCTCTCATCATTGTAAGTCTTTCTACAATTTTATAAGGTCACTTTCTAATCATCGTATCAGCATGATGTGTTTATAAATATTGATATCATTATGAATGATGTTATAACATATGTTCTATGCAATAGTCTTTGAAGTAAAATATTATAGTATCAATGCAATTAATATGACTTCATAGAGTTTATAAGTCTTGTATATTTTATTCTTAATCTCATAATATCTACTTATCTACTTTTGATATTTTTTGTAACAATTACTTATCTTGGATCTTGGATTTGAAATCCATTTTAATGCAATGAACCTTGGAAATACTATCCAATAAGATAATGAAACGTCCGTGCATGATCGTGCCAAAACAATGATTTTTCTTCGCTATCATTTACATGAAGAATTGAAAATTGAATACCTCACTATAAAAGATCATTTGATTTTATGGAATAGTTTGAAGGAGAGATACGAGCACCAGAAGATTATGATCCTTCCAAAGACTCGCTATCATTGGATGCACTTGAAGTTGCAAGATTTTAAAATATTGTCTGAATAGAACTCTGTATTTTTCAAAATAAGCTCAAAGTTAAAATTATATGGAGAGAAAGTCACTGATAAGGATATATTAGAAAATACATATACCACATTTCATACCTCGAATGTGCTCCTATAGCAGCAATATGGAGATAAAAAATTCACAAAATATTCTAAACTAATATCTTGTCTATTAGTGTCTGAACAAAACAATGAGTTTTTAATAAAAAAATCATCAATATGGTTATGGTTGCAACAATTAATTTTCATTCTTTGCTTTGTAATTAAATTATATATGTTTTGCTTTTATAGGGAAGTATGAATTTTACTGATGAATTGATCAATTTGAAGACAAGTGGTGGAGATGTAAGTCTCGTAGACAGTTGTACCACATATACAATTCTTAAAAATAAGAAATATTTTCAATATTTAAAATTGAATAAAGTCAATGTCAATACTATATTCGGTTCTTTGAAACTAATTGAAAACTCCAGAAGAGCAAATATAATGTTATTAGAAGAAACAAAATGTTATATTGACGATACTTTGTATTCCTCAAAATCTAGAAGATATTTACTAAGTTTTAAAGATATTCGTCGTAATGATTATCATGTTGAAACCATCAATGAAAGCAGTAATGAATATCTTTATATTACTTCTATGATTTCGGGCAAAAAATTCCTATTGAAAATTTGTCAGCTTTCTCTTCGGGGTTATATTATACAACTATGAGTATAATTAAATCAAATATTTTAATGCATCGAAAGTGCTCTAATCCAAATATCTTTATACTTTGGCATGATCACCTTGAACATTCGGGCTCAATTATGATACATCAAATAATTCAGAATTCACGTAGACATCAATCAGAAGATTCTTTTACCAAGTGATTATCCTTATGCATCATATTCTCAAGGTAAGCTAATTATCAGACCATCTCTTTCTAAAATAGTAATTGAATCCTCGTCAATTTTAGAAATAATTCATTGAGACATATGTGGGCCAATACATCTATCACGTGGACCATTTAGATATTTTATGATCTTAATATATGCATTAACTAGGTGGTCACATGTTTGTCTACTCTCTACTCGTAATGTTTCGTTTGCTAGACTTCTTGCACAAATAATTAAATTACGAGCTCAATTTCCTGATTGCACCTCCCAAACGCACCAAGATGGGCTCAAAATGAAGACTTGAAATTTATATTGGTTTTTATTCTCCTTCTATTATCAGATATCTTGAATCTTTAACTGATGATATTTCTAAGGCACATTTTAAAGATTTTCATTTTCATTCTTATATAAATCAATGTGAATTAGAAGTTTAGAGGATTATTCATTTGCAAGGTATTGTGAATCAATTACCACTTGCAATTACAAATAATAAGAAAATAATAAAATCTAATATTCCAGCTACTAATATCTCTGCGAGGATTAAAGTCACTGTAGGACAATCAATGAACAAATGAATCTAAGACATGTCTGAAGTGTGGAAGACCTATTGGTGTAAACGATAAGATTTCCCAAAAAGGAAGATTAAAAGAAAAAGAAATTGATGTTCCTAAAGAAGCCATACCCACAAAACAGACAACAAAACCAATTGATTCATCCAAATTTTTAATATCAAATTTTCCTTAAAAGAATCCCCTAAAGAGGAATCTCCTGAAGAGATATCTCTTGAAGAGGAACAGGTACCTGAAAATAACATGATTTCGATATATTATGTAAGTACAGGAGAATTGTGAGATAGAAATAAAATTGTTGTCCACAACATATTTTCATTTAAAGTTACTCTTGACATACAAGAAGTAATGATAAAATTGAATCACAAACCGTCATAGAATGCCGACGTAGAAATGATTGGCCAAAATTAAAAAAAAAATGCAATTCAAGCAAAATTGAATTCACTTGCAAAATGTGAAGTATTTGGACCTGTAGTCCAAACACCTAAAAGTGTGACGTCTGCTGGATATAAGTGCGTATTTGTACGTAAACGTAAGGAGAAAAGTGAAATCGTGAGATATAAAGCATGACTTGTTGTATAAGATTTCTTGCAAAAATCTGGTATTGATTATCAAAAAACATATTCTCCTATAATGGATTTAATTACATTCAGATTTTTTATTAGCTTGGTAGTCATAGAAAGTTTGGATATGTGTTTAATGGATATGGTTACTGCATATTTATATAGATTATTAGATAACGATATATACATAAAATTCCCTAGAGGATATAAAATGCTTGAAGCATATAATTCAAAATCCGATAGTATTTATTATATCAAGCTACAAAAAACATTACATGGTCTAAAGCAATCCAGACACATGTGGTACAATCGTTTTTATGAATATCTATTGAAGGAATGATTTGAGAATAATCAAATTTGTTCATGTGTTTTCATTTAGAAGTTAGAGTCTGAATTTACAATTATTGTAATATTTGTAGACGAGTTAGATCTTATTAGGACCCCAGAAGAACTCACAAAAACTGCAACTTATTTAAAAAAATGAGTTTGAAATGAAGATCTTGGAAAAACAGAAGTTTGTTTTAGTCTGCAACTTGAACATTTTTCAGATGAAATTTTAGTTAATCATCCTACATATACAAAAAAAGTATTGAAGCACTTTTATATGGATATAGCTCACCCTTTGAACACTCTAATAGTTGTTCGATCACTTAATGTAGAGAATTATTATACCTTAGTGCAATCGGTATTTTAATATATCTTGCAAATTGTACAATACCTAATATTGTATTTTTAGTCAACTTATTAGCTAGATATAGTTTTTTACCAAGTCAAAGGCATTGAAATGAGGTCAAACATGTTCTACATTACATTCGTGGTACGATTGAGATGAGATTATTTTATTCAAAAGAATCGAGCTCACAATTAATTGGATATATAGATGCAGGTTATTTATTTGATCCTCATGAAGGACATTCTCAAACATGATACCTATTTACATATGCATGTACAACTATTTCATGGAAGTCTATCAAACAAACAATATTTATTACTTTTTCTAATCACTCAGAAATTATTGCAATTTATAAAGCAAGTTGTGAATGCATTTGATTAAGATCAGTAATTCAACATATTAAAAAAAATGTAATTTACCCACAATCAAAGGTAGCCCAACAATATTATATGAAGATAATACAGCATGTATTTATGTAATAAGAGGACGTTACATCAAATGTGATAGGACTAAGCATATTTTACCAAAATTCTTTTATATACGAGCTTTAAAAGGGTGGCGACATTGATGTCAAGAAAATACATTTAATTGATAATTTGACAGGCTTATTTACTAAAACTTTACCAACTGTAATAGTTAAAAAGCTGGTACACAATATTGGAATGCGACGACTCAATGATTATTCATCATGAACAATTGAAGATTTGCATACTTATGAGAAGAGTCAATTATTATCCGAATTGTACTCTTTTTCTTTCGCTAAGGTTTTTCCTATAGGGTTTTCCTTTGCAAGGTTTTTTTAATGAGGCAATCCTAAGTCATTCAAAGATACATTAGAATGTTGTATTCTTTTTCCTACTCTATAAGTTTTTCCCACTGAATTTTTTTTGGCAAAGTGTTAATAAAACATATTCTTTATGTATGGTCATTCAAGGAGAGGTGTTGTAAATACATGATATAGTAAAATACATTTCATGTATTTGATGGATGACCATTAGAATTCTTACACATTTATGTATTCCTATTTCCCATGTTTATGTATCACCTTGATTCATGTATTGTCATTCCCTAAGTTCATGTATTTATTTAATATCATGTATCCTCTCATGCTTATAAAAAGGGTGTCTTGAGGAAAATTTGTTGTAGACACACAATAAGGAAGTTGAGAAATAATATTTAGTTCCTAAAGAACTAGTTTCAGATATTGTGATATTTCAATTCTCTTGTTACAATCCTTTAATTTTACAACAATGCTACATATATTTTTAAAGAAATATTTAAACTTCTTAAAATGACATCATTTTATAACTTTTGTAACATTCATTCTCACCACACGGTAGTGGAAGATGTTTTCAAAACATATGAGCTTGAGAAGGGTTTGTAGAATAATTTATTAGAATGTTAAAGAGTTTGTTTCACCACCAATACATGGATATCAATCCAAAATTTGAACTATATATATATATATATATATATATATATATCTTACGACACATTTTTATAAATAGATATTAGAATTTGCACGAAAATATTCTTAAATCTTGTCTACTTGCTAATCACAAAGGTGATACGATTGAGAATGTGGTGGAGTCTAGAATAAACGAGTGTGGTTCGGAGCTAGTTTTATCAATTATGATGGATATTGCCTCTTCTAATAGAGAAAAACTTGTAGCAGTATAAATTCATTTTTCACACCAGCCAATCACAGTATGACACGTAAGACATCCAACAAAAGCAAACCTGAATCTCAAAACACTCGATGTCCTCTACTTCATTTCTCCACATGAAAAAGTCTCCCCCTCCCTCATGTTCTTTCCCTCCCACTACACCAAACTTGGTCTTGCACCAAAGAATCGACCACATCTCCCTCATCCTTCCTCTCCCACGGAACGCTACCAACTCAGAAAATAATCTGTAAAAAACATCTCCCTTCCTCAAGCCTTCCAACCCATACGCATCACCGGTTCTCTCCCTCTGCCTTCCTCAAGCCGACGAAAGCCCTACTAGATGCGACACCGACGGAAACCCTCACTTCGACGAGCCCCACCTATACTCCACTTCAAAACTGACGGAAAGTAAAAAAAATTTGAAACCCATTTTTTGTACAATTTTTTGAAACCCGACGAGCCTTCATTGCAATTTCCTTTATTACGATTTTGAAACCCATTTCTTGTACAATGTTGCATGGTCCTTTGACAAATTCGATGTACATTATGTCTCATTTTGGGTCTGTGTTAATGATCTTCCTCTAGGTAGCATTGATTGTAATGCAGTTCAAAAAATTAGAGACTTTGTAGGGCTAGTTGAAGATATGGAGTTTGGTATTTGAATTTGATAGCTTAGATTTTGTATGTGATTTGCTGAGGTTGATGGAGTCATTTTTATTGCACCTCAATGCTTTGGTTACTTACAGAGTGAAGAAAGGAGAGGGAGATGTGGTCGATGATTTGGTGCAGGACCAAGTTTGCTGCAACGAGATAGAAAGAACAGGAGAGAGGGAGGGTGTTTACGTGTGGAGAAAGGAAGTTGAAGAGTGGATCGGGTGTTTTGAGATGCAGATTTACTTTTGTTGGATGCCTTACGTGTCGTGCTGTGATTGGTTGGTGTGAAAAATGGATTTATACCCATCCGGCTGCAAGTTTTTCTCCTTCTAATAATGCCACACTTGACTATTTGAAGAATAAAATTAGAGAGCAATATTATCCATCTGGGTGATGAGTTTTTATATGTGCGGTGTTGTGCACATGTCCTTAATCTTATTGTGATGGACATTTTAAAAGGTGTTCATGAGTCAATTGCAAAAGTAAGACATCCAGTGAGGTTTGTGAGGACTTCACCAGCTAGGCTTGAGAAATTCAAGATTCTTATTTATACTATGGGTTGTGATTATAAGAAAATATTATGTTTTGATGTTTCTACAAGATAGAACCCAACTTTTTTTTATATTTAAAATGACTGAACAATATATAAGACCTTTGATGCCATAGGAGATGACAACATGTAATATGTCCATCACTTTGATGAATACGAAATGAATGGACAAGAAATGAATATTGTCAGTTAATTTGTCAGTAAATGTGCAATTGGACAAAATGTGTGAAAGATTGGGAGATTTGAGTAAGATCAATATTTTGCTATATATTGCCATTACTGTTGACTCACGCTACAAAATTGATGAAATTGTATATGGGTTGATTAGCAGGAAGGGATGAATGAATCAACTTATGTTAAGGGTTAAGGATACCCGCAATAGGTTGTATGATAAGTTCGTCTATTCAAGGGAGTTAATATCGAGGTCCCATCATCCACCTCTTCCCCTCCTACTAATGTTAGGAAGATAAAAAAGCGTAAGTGGTATATGCGGTTTGGCAATATACATAAACAAAAGAAGAATTTAGACAATGAAATATACCTAGAAAGATACTTGTCGGCAGATTACACCCATATGTGAAAGATTTTGATATTTTAAGTTGGTTGAAAATAATGCTGTCAAATATCCTATCATATCGAAGAGATAGCCTGTAGTATTTCGGTTCTCCCTATTTCTACAATAGCCTTAGAGTCCACATTTAGCACTTGATGTGAATATTAGATCCATGCATGAGTTCATTGTCACATAGCATAGTAGAAGCTTTGATTTGCACTCAAAATTGGATTAAAGAGAAACCGATTGATATTTGGGAGGTGATAGATTTTGTAAAGAGTTACGAGCAGGAGGACAATCAAGATGGAAGTGGTAATTGCTCTTAATTTAGTTCTTGTTATAAATTGTTTAATAATTCTTATCAAAAAATAATTTTGATGTACACTCAAATTCATGAAAAGTGGCTCAATATCAATCTACTTCGTGCACAGATTGATACATATATGATTTGTTAATACTTATCTTCTTTTTTCTAATTGAATTTCCTTTATTTTTGAGACATCGTATTGTCATTTTTATCAGGTTTTTTTTTTCTTTTCCAGGTTTTCTATGGTTATGGCATCTTAGACTTTACAAATATCAAGTTATCAACATTTGGGTTTTTTAAAGTATTTTTTATCATAACAATTTTGTGATGTAAATTTGTTATTCTTAGATTAGTCAAACTAGTTGTAATTTAATGGTTTTAGATTAAGTTATGATGTAAAAATGAGGTAGAAATTATATCAGAGAGGGGTTGGAAGCCATAATGAGATGTAAAATGCACATATAGGCTTATAAAATTTTTAGACTTAGTGGACGTATAACCCATTGAGGCTCACGGGTGACTGGACAGCCCGTAGGCTAATCAACCTACCCGAAAACCAGTCGGGGCCACTTGCATATGGAGGACGAGGCCTTTTCGGCCATAAAGGCCTAGAAAAGTAATAAATCTTGAACAAGCTTGCGGTGATGAATAATTTCAAGAATGAAGTGCTTGGCTTTGAGAAGATGACTAATGTAAGTTAATATATAAAATTAATAATCCAATTCAGTTTTTCGTATTCACTAGGAGTGCTTGGGCGAGGAATCAATTTTCCCCCCACACCCCGTCCCCTCCCCCATATACTCCTTAGCCCCGTTTGACAGGCAGATAGGTGGCTCAGTCCACCGTTTCGATCCCCGCCCCTACTGCCACCATATCAAAACCAAAAACATATTGTCAGCCACCGTCTCACAACCAACAAAGCTAAAAGCATACGAGGAAAACCACTAGAATTGAGCTCTAAAGGCAAAGACACCCGAGACTAAAAGTCGAGTGATCAGTGGCCATGGTCGCGGGTCTCTGGCTCGAGAGACCTACGACCACGATCACAAGTCTTGCACTAACAAGGAAGGAGGAGGAAGAAGAGGGGGAGGAGGAGGAGAGCAGTAGAAAAAGACAAGAAAAAAAAAAAGAGGAGCATGGGAAGAAGACGTCGAGACAAGAAGCAGAAGAAGATTGGCTGGGATAAGAGAAGAGAGAGAGAGAGAAAATTTGTGGAATGGAGATAGGAGAGGATGGTGGTTTGGAGGAGAAAATGAGAGGACAGAAAAATATGTATAGTGTTTTTAAGTTAGAAACCCACCCGCACCCAAGGCAGGCAAGTTGCTCACCGATTCCCTAGCAGGATGAGCAGATTGGGCAAATGAATCAGGTTGCAGAGGCCGCCACCCAACCCTAATATTCACTAAGTTTTTATGATACTAGTTGCATGCCGGCCCATCTACATGATGCGTGGAAATTTTCTTAAATTATTTATATATATATATTATGTTTAATGTTTGATTATGAGTTGTTTAAATGCCATCTTTTTCGATTACTAATTTATATAAATTAAATATAAAAGAAATATTGATCGACATGATGACCTTTGAATATTATTTTAAATTTAAATAACCAAAATTATGATCGTTTAATGTTAGAATGGATTGCATGGCTCAACTGAAATAAAGTTTTTCCTTCAAAATTATATATGTATCGTGGTGAAGACTTTTTTTTTATTAGTTGAATTCTTAAGATAATTGGTGATTTGACAAAACAAATCGATGGACTAAGCTGATTACTCCAAGAGCTACACTTTGATTATACGGCTCTTGCCTCTTGGAGATGAGCGGTTGACAAAGCTCAACACAGAAAAAAGAATCTTTGATATAAATGTTCATCAAAGTGGCAAATGGCTTAACCATGGATATTGCAGGCCAAAGTCAATAACAAATGACATAATACCATAGATACACGACAGAGACTCAAGTTAAACAAGCTAGCTTCCATATTAAATATGGATTTTCAAGTCAACAGGTCTTAACTGATTATATAAAAACAAGGAATTCACTCACAACTTTTGTTAGAAACATGGGACTTAAGAAGATGTGACAAAAGATGGGAAAGGCAAGCAAATGGATCAGAAACTTTTTGATAGGGAAAAGGGAGCAGAAATACAAGAAAATTGATGCAACTTTTCCTGCTGAGAATGTACATAACAAAACAGATTGCCAGCCGGGGACTCCTAAAACAAGGCGAAGATGGAGTTTTGGAAGAGCATCTGGCAAAAAGACATCTCCTAAATATTCTAAATCATTTGATTCATTTGACACCACCAAGCTTCCAGTGCAGGCCAGTGCAGAAAATGAAGTTCTGCAGAATCATGCTGTGTTAATTGCAGGTGTTGAATATGCAGCTGCCACAAAGATTCAAGCTGTCTTCCGTTCTTATTTGGTATCAACTTTCATCTGAACATTCACATGTTAATTCCAACAAACTTTCATTACTAAGTTATTTCAATGATCTGATCTGCCTATGTTGTTGTGTCAGGCAAGGAAAGCGTTGTCTGCTTTAAGGGGACTAGTCAAGTTACAAGCACTTGTAAGGGGTCATCAGGTAAGGAAACAAACAAATGCTACTCTACGGCGCATGCATGCATTGATATCTATTCAAGTTAGAGCAAGGGTTCAGAGAATCCAGATGGCCGAGGAAGCACATCTTCATGTCAAAAAGCAACAATCGATTCATAGGAATTTTACTCTGGAAAATGAGCTCAGAAGAATGCGCAGAGTAAACCTCATTTTGTTTGCATTTTATCCTACTCACAATATTTTATTTATCTACATCTGTATTATGTATATCAGAGTTTCATTTATTTCATTTTCTTTTCGTCTTCTGTCATTTCTAACAAACCAAACAAGTGTCAAGGTCCTAGAAAGGTCCATTACCTGCTGCGACATACGTAAATGCCATGATCTGAATTTTTTCAGTTGCTTACTTACAGCTTGGCCTTCTTTATGCAGGAGAAAATGGATATGACTCTCCAAGATTCCCAGGGAGTCTCAAAGTGCAAAAGTGGCTATCTGAATCATTTACAAATCGAAAAGACTGAGGATGATTTTCCATCATATTATTCGGAAGATCTTTCGAGCAGAAGGCGAGAAAATCCATATGAGGAATACTCATTTACTGCAAATAACAGCCCCCAACATTATATACCCACATCTGAATTAAACACAAGAAGAGCCCCTTCCCCTTCTCGGCAACTTGATTGTGCAAACCACATATCTCATGGCCATGATCCATTCATACCAAATTATATGGCCAAGACAGAATCCTCTAGAGCTAAAGTCAGGTCACAGAGTGAACCAAAGCAACGTCCCAACGGTAGCATTAGGCAGAAAAATAGGCGAAGGGAATCAACAGATGGAACAAGCGTCCCACTGGATAATCAAATGCGAGGACGTTCATCTTCACACTCCAAACGTGTTGGCCATGCAAACCATGATCCCTGGTTTGTCAAGCTGTATCGATCAACAAGATCCTCCAACAAGTTTGATTCAGTTACACCAACAAGTAGTCATTCCAACCACCACACATCTCTTGATGTATACGAGGTAAGAAATCAATGGAGACAGATTTATTAAACTGGTATAAAGGGCACACCCTTCACATGATTTAATTTGAAAAAAAATTCAAAATGTGTCCTAAACCCCAACTTGCAAATATAGTTTTTCTATCTTGCACTCTTACACCCTTTTAACTATGAGAAATAATAGTTGCAGTCGTGAGTTCACAAATGCCGCGCAATCACTCTGAAAAAAGTGCGCATGAAAAAAAAAATTAATTTTTTAATAGTGGATCTCACTCTTTCTCAAAATGATTGCACAACATTTGCACACTTTACGACTGCATATAATATTACTCTTTTACCATTGCTGTCTAATTCCTTTCATTAATGAATGGTGCAGCCCCATTTGACAATGTACTAGCAAGTCATCATCACTGTTCATCACCAATTGAGGAACTTATAAGAAGAGAAGGTACAAAAGATAGTGTAAGCTTCAACCAGAGAAGATGAATAAATGCACTGTAACTACAAGGGAGGGTGGGAATTCAACCTTGTGTGGATTTACATACAGTTCTTTTCTCTCTTGGTGCATCGCACTTGCACTTGAAGGTGTTTCTGTAGTATGATGAAGAACTGAAAAGCTGCAGACATACGTGCTTAAGAAAGATACAAAAGGTCGAAACCATACGAATTATAAGAGACTAATTTTGTATGAGGATATATGTTCAGTTACATATTACTTCCAACTAGTCGTCATTAACATCCTATCATTGTCTTCTCTTCTTCTATCATACTTCCAACATAGGTAATAATTCGTGTAAAGAGAAAAAATCTATTTACAAACTCTTTTTCTAACACAGCAAACATGTGGAAGCTCGAAACCATACGAATTATAAGAGACTAATTTTGTATGAGGATATATGTTCAGTTACATATTACTTCCAACTAGTCGTCATTAACATCCTATCATTGTCTTCTCTTCTTCTATCATACTTCCAACATAGGTAATAATTCGTGTAAAGAGAAAAAATCTATTTACAAACTCTTTTTCTAACACAGCGAACATCTTACATGTAGTGTGCTACACATGTAAGCCGAACTCCTACATAAATGCAACCTCCGAGTGAGAAAAATAGGTAATAAAAATGCAATTTGATTACAAAAAAATAAAGGCACCCAAAGGATGTGAATTAGAGCTTAGCCCAGTTGCTGGATACTCTTCACTTGAGCTCAACTACAGAGGATCCTTGCACTAATCGGAAACAGTTGTACATATCACAACAATTCTATTTTGTCAAGCTAAATACTTACCATGATATCGTACCTAATTACCCATCTTAATGAAAATCATGAAACAGAAGCATGGAGAACATAGAAGAGTCGCGTAAATCTAACAAAAAACTGCTATGTCAGCATATCTGCCTAAGCTCCTAGTACCTCGACATGTCAAAAACAAATAGAGCGGGCCCTATAAGATTGTTACAGCTAAATTTATAGTACATGTGGTGGCAGTTGATTGGTGCTAATCTTCCTGCTTCAGAGGGTTCTCCTTGATGCTCTTAGTCAACCAGATAGCAGTTTCCCTGGGGGAGACCTTCCCAGGACCAAATGGCTTTAACAACACCCCAAGCTCATCATATCTTTCCTGTTGCAGCAACCTTGCACTAAATTCAAGCAACCCTTCCAAAGCTTCAGCTCTTTGCTGGAATGATGATGTGTCAAACCGGCGGTGACGAGAGTCTGATGAAGTGCGGCTTGATGCCCCAGCAGCTGCATTTTGATCAGAGCACTCATCACTTTCTTCCCGTCCATCTGCTTGAAACATGCTGCGACGAAGTCCCTTCCATGCATCAGGCAAACTAGGTTTGGCAGAAACTCTATTGGTCTGGACAGTGCATTTATCTTTGGTGAGGGAACGATCATTGTCCTGTGGGGAGCCAGAGGAACCTTGCACCGAGGTTGAAGTTTTACCAATGCAGAATAATGGGTCATCATAAGAGGCTATTGGAAAATCAGCTATCCTGTCAATTCGAGGAGAATTGACAGAAACATCGGGGGATTTTATAGGGTTGAGGATACCAATATTGTGCTTGCAGGGGGACTGTTGAATTGCAGCTCTTGTTGACAAAGGCAAAGATGTCCTTCGAGCCATAGTGACAGATTTTCTTGGAGTCTGTGAAACAAGAAACTGCAAAAAATGAAATTCAAGAACTCAGACAAGCAAAATTACCGTCCAAAAACTTCCAACAATTGTTCAATGCACAAAAGTCACCACAAAGAAGTGAAGTTTGAGCTTCTTAGTTGGATAAACTTGGCATGTCAAAGGTTGTCACATGCGTGTGTATGTAGAGAGAGAGAGAGAGAGAGAGAGAGAGCTCAAAGACTTGTCTCGAAGACTTACTGATTCACATCTTTTAGGAGGACCAGAAGCTTTTGCTGGAATATGTCTCGAAGACTTGGTAATATCTGAAGCTTTGGCAAGAACAGTCTTAGAAATGGCAGTCTGTTCATGGATGCTTCCAACAGACAGCTCTTGTAACCTTCGATTTAAGAAACTCGGGTTATCATGAATATCTAGTGTAGAACATAGGGAATCTTGTTCAGCCCCAGAAATACTTGGATTCAAAGTCCTATCATTGCTGAATGAATGGCGCTTCTCCCTGTACGTAACAAGAGGAACATCCTTTGTCTCTGAAAATCTGGTTTTCTTCATATAAGTTGGTTCAGGCCAGGGGACTGGTAAACTACCACGTCTTGGGCTATTGATCTTGAGATGAACCTTAAGAACATAAGGCTGAAGGTGTGGGTGCCCAAGCAGCTCTGCAGCCTGCCATGGTAGGTTGACTCCAAATGAGAGGAAAATCTTCAATGCCATTAACACACTTTGAATACAAAGATTCAAGCAACTGTATACCCAAAATATCTCAAAACTGGTAGTCACGTCATGTCAATGTGGCAGATTTCATGGGTCCATTTATATGCCTTTCCTAAATCTACTTCCATGGCAGAGTTTAAGGCATTATTTGGATTTCCTTTTATGAAATACTTATCAGGCAGGAAAAATAACTTTTCTGTCTCTTTTTAAAAACTTAATTTTATTTTCTAGCTTCAAAGCAGGAATAGAAAACCAATTTTAGCAAATGGCCAAGCAATGGGATTTTGTCAAGGAAGCAAGCCACATTTGATGAAATGAGGGGACGGTGACAATAATAAAAGTGATCATGAGAAAATGGGTGATCAGGTTCTGGCTCCACATTAGATAGAGTGGTGACTATGAGACTGAAGGAATTGGTTGGAGTTGTGCCAGTGTTGCTTTAACAGTGGTACAATTTTACAGTAGATGGTTGTCAACAGCAAGGTATGTATAGTAAGGAGATAACAAGTCCAATGACCAGGGCAGTACTCTACAGATAATAGAAAAGGGTTTCATGAGAACAGGAAAAGTTTTGCTTTCAAGAATATAGCTTTCTTCTATGCAAAGACATACAGAAAACCATAAATTTTCAACCATTATTACTTATCACCCTGTACTTTATTTTTCGAACAAAAAAACCTCCAAATTTAACACAGTAAATTTTTTCCCTTGAGAAAAATAGCAGTATATGCCCCACTTCTGTCCACCTGCCATCAAGGAAAGAATCAAGTGTCTCGCGTTATTCTTTAAGCAACTTCTTTGTAATGCTTTCCCCTTGCATGGAAAACTCATTCTTCTTGTATTCTGAAAGACTTTTAGGCAGATATGAAAATAGAAAGGGGTTGAAAGTCCTAATACACGGACAATTGTCATGGGAAATTACTGAGCCAGAGCATGTGATTCTCTTGATGGTGGCTTAGCAGGAGGTGAAATGCCACAACTTCAAACTTCATCGTTCTTTTTGTAGTAATTAATACCTCAAAGAGGTAAACTGAAATTTAGACTTCAAGCAAGAGTGCTTAACTTATCCCTATAATGTTCTTTGCTTCCAAGATAAAACTTTTAAGACAAAAAAAGTGCATTATGGAAAACAACTACCTGCATTTTTTACCTGCATTTTTTACCCTTTGCTTTTAAGATAGTTTCAAAATGCTATCCAAATAACACATTTTAGCATTCTGAAAGTATGAACCTGACTCATAAAGCAAATATATAAAGTAACTTTCACCCATGGGAGCAAGAAAAAAGGGGAAAATATGCTTTCCAGCTCTAACTAACATGTGTTTTACAATGTGCATCATATACTATGAAAACTAACACATTGCACTTCCAAACTATCACCGAATCTCAAATAGCACCCTCATCCAATTTTGAATGTTAAAATGTATGAAAATAGGTGAAACTAGGTGATGTGGCACAATCTTGATAACTGGATCTTAGGGAATAGTACACATTGAAAACAGTGTGTTAGTTGGAGGGTCAAAAACCTAATAATCCATATATATATATTGCATCTTGTAGATACCATCTAATCTTTAAGGTACAAAATGATGTGTTTCATGATTTGGCAGAACCACTACTGTTATTAACAGGTAACATCATGACATACCATCAAGGAAACATGGGGGGTCATGGGGTGCAATGGCAGTATAAGTCAGAGTAGTTGACAAAATATTACGTGAATTGTCCCCAAAAACCTAAATGTTGTATGATCAGCTTACCATAAAGGTAAATAAAGTAGCACACCCTCCACCAATGCATGGCAATTTGAACATAACATGTTAAACTTAGGATCAATGATTTGGAAAATTAGGGCAGGATGACCAAATGCTTTGTGATGAACTTTGTAGATTATCTATAATGTTTGTTTTTTTTTTTTTAAATGACAGGGGAACCGCCCCACGGCAGAGCCCTTAGGACTCACCCATGGAACCTAAAAGCCCGGGAAGACTAGCACAACAACCCACCGCCATGGCCTCCCACTTAAATTGCAGTTTGATCCTGGGGGAAATCGAAGCTGTGACATGGGGCTCATGCACACCAGTTCGCCATTACCACTTGAGCTACCCATGGGTGGGTTTATCTATAATGTGTCCAGTATCAAGTACTTTTATAGATGCAGTTCACATTTTATCTAAAATTCAGATTAGTGAAGAACTATACATACACTTGGCCTAAACTCTGGGTTTTTCCGCAGCATGCTTTTGACAAGACCTCGACTGAAAACAGAAACAAGTGATTAGATCAACAAAGCGAACTAACTAGAAGCTAAGATACATATACAAATAGAATTCATTTGAACTTTCAAAATCCAGCTATCCAACTATCCATCCAGCATTATGCTACTTCCACTTAACCTACCTAACTGCCAAATGTCCATCTTGGATGGTTTTAGGAACTAGGCTTGTAAAGTAATACATTTACTTTAACCACCAATACAGTTAAAAACTTACAATGCACCAGAATACTTCGTTGGAAGAGGAGCCACTATAGACTTATTAATTTTGTTGATCAGTGCTTGAATGTCCTGGCACAAGAATAAGAGTGTAAACTGAAAATTAATCCAATGCAATCACTAAATGGACAGGACAAAGCTTAAAAGCATAGAAGTTGCAGCGAAGCCTTCCAACATTAATCATGAAGAACAAGTTACAAGATAAAAACAAGTTATATCAAAGGGACTACACAATCATACACCCAGATTTGTTGCATTTACTGATTTTTAACATACTTGGGATTCCAAATCCAAGCAATGTAAACACAAACACACTCAGGACCCAGAGGAGAGATTATGACAATGCAATGCAAAAAAGAACTTCAAATATTTGAAACTTCTTAAAAATCTCAAACTAAGTTCATAACAAGTGGATATTCTAAATTCTAGAAATGCTAAACATAGATAGAACTGCACAACTAATAAAAGTTTTGTTTTAGATGATTTTCTTGAAGTATGAAATAAATTTAAATTATCTAGAGAGGGTAAGCATGTATGCATATGCATGCATTTGAATAATCATACTCATTATCTTAATATGGCTGTTGTTAGTAGTCTAACTAAAATAAAATTATTATGATCCAAGAAATTTCTAAGTATCAGAGAGGTCTATTTATGCGCATGAGCCATTAGCAAATATAAAACATGTGATGTCTACAGATTCCCTCAGGTTATTCCATGAATCTCACAAAGGGAAGCAAAAAGTGAATCAACAATCTAACTCTGAATGTCTTCAAATGGAAAGAAAAGGTCCAAATTCTTACAAATGCTTTAAATGCAGGCTTGTGAGCTGTCATCTCATATATGCAGCATCCTGGATGACAGAATTTCAAGATACACAACAACATTCAGCTAAAGAATTAACAATTCTTTTTTTTTTCTTTGATAAGTAACTCAAGAACAACAAAATTAATCCAGGCCAAATAGCTTACACACAATGCTTACCCAAAGACCAAATATCCGACTTTGAACCATAAGGTATATCAGCAAGAAGTTCTGGACACATATAGCTTGGAGTTCCCACAACCTGAGTGTTACAAGGCAATACTCACCACTGACAATTATTCTAACAAGAGAAATGCTACTTATCATCCCAACACCACACATCAACATGTGATTTTTCATTTTTTTCCTTCTATTTAAACATACATATTTACACAACAATATGTGTGTTTAAAAAGAATGGCAAAAATGACAAATCACATATTGGTGTGTGGTGTAGGGGATGACAAGTAGAATTATTCTTATAACAAATCGTTCATAAGCTTGTCAATGTATGGATCACATTACTTACAGAGGAAGCAAGATCATCGGAGGTCAACATTTTGGCAAGTCCAAAATCTCCTGCTCCATCATTGATCTCTTGTTAGCAACAAAATATATCCTCCAGGAGAAAATATAGCAATCATAAGATACTTACCGAGACGTATGTCTTGATCTTTTGTCAAGAATATATTCGAACACTGATGGAATCATAGAAGACTATCAGTACAGTACAGACTCAGAGAACATGGATGGAGACAGAAAGACTACTGACCTTCACATCACGATGAAGAATATGATTCATGTGCAAGTAGTCGAGTGCCATCAGAAGTTGAACTAGCCACTTACAAAGCCTCTGATACATGTAGATATTTTAGTAATCAAAGAATCTCAGAACAATAAAATACTAAGCACATGAGAGTTGAAAAATATGCAATGAATGTAAAAATAAAATCAAAGGTGGAAAAAAAGAACAAAATCAATAAAAACCTCTTCAGGGAAAAGAATGCCGTTGACTTTTTTTATAGCTTGTGCCCTGTGTCACACAAAGTAGCATTGATGGTCTGAGTCTTTGCAAGCAAAATACTTGGTTTCTCAAGGTTTGATTTAACAAGAAAGAACACTCACATGTCACCTCCAGCACAATAACCAATAATAATGCACACATAGCAGCCCTGAGAAGAGAAGGAGAGGCATCAATATGATGCAGTGCTAGGCTATACAAAGTAGTTAGGTTGCCGTATTTGATAAGCAAAACAGAATAAATTGGGATAACAGCTCTTTTGTACTTGGGCTATGCCTACTCATACCAATATAATCGTTTTCTTATCAAAAATAAAAAATAAATTGGGATAACAGAGACAAAGTTATAAACAAACAAAATAATGATTTGGAATGAGGTAATGAGGATGCCATGGAGGAAAAAACGCACAAGTAAAGAATTCTTTGTTGGTTTAAATGTGTTCATTGCTGACTTGACACTACCCATCAAAGCAGAAGAAAAGGGAATACAAAATAATAGAAACATTTTCCTGATTTTGGGGCAGGTCAAATTGCAATTCTTAGATGGCTACTGATTTTGAATAAAACTCATGAAATAATTCACATCACCAACTCAATTCAACTCCATTTTCCATTGCCTGGCTCTAGTGACAGTTGAAACGGACAAACAAGAAAAACCTAACATATATATATATTATATATATATATATATCAATAGGGTTGAACATGTTATTTTCAGTTACCAGTCATTAAACAAAGAAAGTTAAGAAGTTTATCTAAGTTAAAAAAAAAACATCTCATTTTCAGGATTTAAATTTCTGAAAGTGGCAATATTGTTATTTCCATACACCCTAGATTCAATACTCCGCATTTATACTCTTGGGCCCATCAGACTGGCTCTTAAATTACTTGAGGTGCGCTTGCAAGAAACTCCTTCCCAAGAGCCTGTGCAACCCCGGGATTAGTAGGGACTTTTTCCCGGATACCTGGTGCCAATAAAAAAAACTTTACTCGTCTGAGGGAGGTTGGATGGCATTTTACAGAGTACTTTGTCAAGCTTACCAACTTACTATATATCTTCGTTCCCTATCCCTGCTGGAATGCTAATAGGTTGGAGAAGTTCCAAAGAGATTTTTAGTTGGTTGTTTTGACGGTGCATTAGGGAAGATTCTCACTTTGGATAATCTAAGGAAGGGGCATATTTTAGTGATTGACTAATGTTTTACGTGCAAAAAAGGTGGATAAATAGTTGATCATCTTTTACTTCATTGCGAGGTTCCTTGTCCTTTATGGAACTGTGTTTAAGTAGGTTTGGGCTACAGTGGGTAACGCCTCAACAGGTAGGTTGTCTGTTGGCATGCTAGAAAGGCCTGACCAATAATTTGTATAGTGCAACTTAGTGGGAGATGATTATGTGATGTTTGATGTGATGCATTTAGGAGTAATGCTAGATTCAATCCTAGGGTGTGCAAGTCCAATGCAGTCCCTTTGCAAAAAAAAAAGTAAGGTTTACCATGAAAAATGGATTTTTTTTTTCTTGTGGGTCCTAGGCTTGTCCCACTTCTTTTCAAATGGACTGCACGGGACTTGCACATTCTAAGACTGTACAAATCATTTTTCTGCATTTAGAGAGAGAAATTATCCTCCCAAGAATTGCTAGAGGACTATAAAAAATCTTAGTGCTTTTTTTTTTCCTTAATACTCTCTCTTTAGATGAATGCCATGCTTCTTCTCCTTCTAGTTTTCAGGATTTTCTTGCAGTTTCCTTTCTTGCTTAGGTGCCTCTCATATATTCTCCTTGTATGCATGAATAGCACCCTTATAGCTTTTCTTAAATAAGACTATTAACTTATATATACAAAAAAAAAAAAGGTTCTACTATCATGTCTTTTTGTTTTATTAACAGGTCTTTTTGGTTTAGTAACCTATGGATCATAAAGGTTATTAAATTTCAGAGGAGGTTAAAGAGCCTATAAATTATGACTCTTGATGGTCAGGGTTACTCTGGCATGCAATATAAACAACTTTTGGTCCCTCTCTCCACACAAGCGAAATTTGTAAAGTTTCTCATAACTAAAATAGAAACAAATGAGAGTAAGGAGAAAGAAGATCAAGGTGCTCAACTAAATTTTGGATATCAAGATGATAAAATTGGGAATTTTTTAAGCGTTAAATTTATTTTTCAAGTCTACGTATATAATTGCCTAACTTAGTCAAATACAGTTTTCTTTATTTAATAGATTTACATATTCCTGTGCAGCGTGCATGTATGCAACTATAAATAAAGATTTTAAATGAAACTTCTTGTAATAAACTTTAACCAGAGAGCCTCTTAACACATTTTCACACCAGGCAAAAAAGAAAAATTTGCCAGATTAAAAACAAGTGCTTATTCATCATCCAACCAATGAAGTAGAAATCATCGGAAAAGGATACCACCACATCATGTGCAAAGACACATGATAGATAATGGCAAGCATAACACACCTTCTCTACCCAGGAATCCTTGTACTCCACAATAAACGGATTTCGTAGTTTAGAAATAAGCTCCATCTGCACAAACCAGGAAAGTGGTCAATCTCCATATAACTCAAAATATGCATTTAGAATAATTCAACATCAGAGGTTCAATAGTAGCCCAGCAACCAGCAAGTTAATATGAGTTCTACCACAATCCAGCCCAGCATTCAGTTCCTAAAATGTCATGCAGCCATGTAACATCCATTTCAAGGATTGAAATATCTTAATTTCAGCTACTTCCACATGCACAACAGCTGTTTTAATATATTTTGCAGTCTTGATATCAGGATAAACACCATTCCTTACAATCTATAAGAAGCAAATATCCAGAATTTCTAAGTTTCTTTAATTTCCCCTTAATTTTTTCCTTTGATAAAGTCCACAATTGTAATCCTCAAGAACCACAAACAGAAGTAACCAGGATTGATGTGGCATGAAATATATTGATAAAGATTATATAAAAGGAAAACTGATTATGCCAAAACGAAATTCAGATAATTTATCAAGGCATCCCAAAATAAAAGAGCACCGACCTCTTGGTGTGCAGATCTACGAGACCTATCAGTCTGTCGGGCAAGACGAATCTTTTTCAACACATACCTTTAAAACAAATAGTAGGCAAAGCAAAATCACTTAGTACATTATATATTCTCAGTCACAGTTTTAAATAGCAAGCAGACACAGATTTGTTTTCTTTAAAAAAAAAAGAAAAGGAATTCAAAAAAAAAGAAAAGGAATTCTCACTTCTTCTTTTCATGCTTATGCCTCACAAGAAGTGCAGAACCAAAAGCTCCTTTACCAATTTGCTCCAGAACTTCGTATTGCTCCATTTGATTAAATTAGGCTATTAATTCACCTGTTCTGAGTATATACCAAAACTAGTTCAATTACCATGGATATTCATGAAACAATGAATCATGCTTCAAAAGTTTAAGTTCTAGAACGTACTGAAGTATGAAAGTGATTATAGAAAAGTAACAACAAAGGTAAGTTACACTATCTGTGAAGTTACTCCAGAATCGCGTGTACTAGAAAAGTAATTTTTTTTTTTCATTGGGAAACAAACAACGACATATTGTAATAACTAATAAAATAGATGCTTCTCACTTCATATTAATAACGAAACTAAAGGGACCCTAGAAAGCCCAACTTAATATTAAAAACAAAGAAAAAAAAGAAAAGAGTATTGCCCAGATTTTGTGATCAGAAGGGCAAAAGATTTGGATTGTAAAGCCCAATATGATACTACATTGGCGTAAATATTTTGAGGAATAGAGGGTACTTATCAAGATAGAATGTACATTTTCTTCGTTTGTTAATTTCTAAGAGATCAAAAATTTTAAAAACAAAACAAAAGGTGGTAAAACATGAATTTTAAGTAGAAACCCAACCTTGCAAGCCATATAGTCTGTATTGGTCTTAAAAATATATATTTAACTTGGTCTATTTTCCCTTCTTAAACTTTCTCAGCAACCAAACACTGTTCTACATCAGAAAAGCAAGAGAGACATACATAGAAACAGGGAAAGAAAAATGAGAAGAAAAAAAAAAAGAATGAAGAAAATTTTAAATATAGAAAAAGAAAACGATATAAATGAAATATGAGAAGAAGAACCTGATCGTGGAAGACAAGACGGATCGGCGAGGTCACAATGTGCGTGCAGAAGTCAAAGAAAAGAAGAACGCGAGTTCGGACATTGACAGAGAGCAACTTCAACAAAACGACACAGCTACAGAAGAAGAAAAAGCAGGAGGAGAGGAGAAAGTTGCAGCGGCACTTTCGCCATTGTCGTTCAGACGAACAAACTCAAAGTAAGGCAGAGGGAGACATTATATCTCATAAACAGTTGTAAAAGAAAAAGAAGAAGAAGAAGATGCAGAGAGAGAGAGAGAGAGGATTCAGGAATGATGGGTCAAACTGAGAATGAAAAGGAGAGAAGTGAGATTGTTGGAAGACCACTTCTGTTAGTTAATCAAGACTGAGCAAAGAGGAGGAAAAAGAAGTTTAGTGAGAGCCTTTTCATTATTTCTTATTCATTTATTGCTTTATCTTCTTCTTCTTTTTTTTTTTCACCTCTCTTCTAGAAATGTACTTTATCTTCTTAAATTATTAGTCGTTTAATATCTTGTCTGCTAAATAATATTATTTTTAATTAATAAATTTTTTTCATTAATTATTATTTATTTTCACATTTTGTAATTACAAATTTATTTTTCACAAGATATAAAAGTGTTTTTCATAAAATATGAAGAGTGAAATAGTGATTGATAAGAAATTTTTTTTTTTTAATTTAAAATTTATTCTTTTAATTTAGATCAAAAAGATCTTTTAAAGTTTTTGTATTAATCAAATTTAAAAACTCAAATAAAAACAAAATAGAGATAGATATACAAAAATAGACAGCACCACGACGTTCACAAGATAATAATATTGTAGACTTACTATCTATATCAATATTTATCCGTTTAGACCTTTAAATAGTAAACTAGGATTTTAATCTTTAAAATTCGTAGCATAAACAAAAATGTGGCTATTTTATTGTAAAGATCTAAATGGTAATACTAAGACAAAATCTTAATTCTTTCAAATTCGTGACATTAAATAATTGGACTAGTTAAAATTTGTCACATCAATACTTGTAACTATGCTAGTAAATGGTAATATTTTTTTAATAAGAGAAATATTTTTAGTCACAAAATATTTTATAAAATAAATCTACAAATTGACGTTGTTTGTTATGGTACGTTAAATTATAAATCTAATTATTATAAAATAGATTTAATGTATAGTAAGAAGTCGTATCAATTTATAGATTTATTTTTACGAATTCTCTTTGCAACTATAATATTTTTTTTAATAATTATCTATGATATTTATATCAAAATAATTCTAATTTTTTTTAACACTCAAATCAAATGGTACTAAGAAAAGGCAATATTATGTTCACTAGATAAAGATGAAAATATGTCGTCATGTATAATGGGAATCAAGTACAGTTTAATCCAATGGTTCTAAAAAGGCAATTATTAATTTTCTTCCTATTTATTTATTTAGTTTTTTTTTCTGGGCTATTTATTTGTTTGTTTGTATTATCATCTCATTTATTTAATTATATGTTTATTTATTAAAATATAGTAAATAGGGGTCGAGCCGTGAAGGGTGGAAAGGGCGACAGGAGAAACGTAAAGGAGTGTGGACCCCCACGCCAATATCCCTACTTTCTTCCTTCTTGATTGGCAAAACCAACTGTCTTCAATCACGAGGCTTATTATCCGGCCACCTTTTATTTAAATGGAAAGACCAAAAGGGCCTCGTCATTTTTCCAATTGCCCGAAAAGAACCTTGTAATTGAACAATTTTTGTCAGCTGCGGAGTGGACGTGCTATGTCGTCTTAGGCTGTGGGTCCCGCGGAAGAATATGGGTGTTTGGTAGATAATATATATATATATATTTTTTTTTTAAGGATGAAGCTATTCTGCCGTCCTAACTTTATCGCGTACTGTTCAGTATTTTTTTTTAAAATAATAAAAAAATATATCAATATATTTAAAATTATTTTCTTAATTATTAAATAAAAAAAAAAGTCAAGAGATCACTTTGAATTGTCAAAATGGGAGGTAAAATAGTATTTTCTTTTTTTTTTAACTCCTTCCGAATTAAATCAAAAAATAAAGAAAAAAACAAATTTTATTTTCTAAAAATAAAAAATAATAATAATAATTCGTGCAGTACTACAATATGTAAATCTTGTATACTCTTTTAAAAAAAATAAACAAATCTAAAATCCAGATACATTCTTTAAAAAAAATATGTAAAACTTGTAAATATATCATTCCACGCTAATGACGTTTGGCCTCGTTTGTATTCGTAATCCATCTCAATCGATTTCAATTTATCTCATCTCATCATTATAACTTTTTTAAATTCCCACACAAAATATAATAAACAATTCAACTTTTCAAATTTCAAAATAACTTTTTCAAATTCTACACAAAATATAATAAGTTTTCAACTTTAATTTTACTATTTATAAACTATCTCAACTCATCTATAAATTCAAATCACTCCTTAGTCCAATTGATAGAATCCTAGTCTCTCGGTCCACCTTCCTTCTCAATTATCTCTCAAATTTATCAGGCACATGATGAACTACACACATCACCGCCAAAACATATATATAGTTCATACGTATCGTCATTATAAAAAATAGATATTTATAATAAATTATTTACGATAAGAATGATTATTTATTACAAAAATAAAATCAGAAAATAGTCATTCTATCAACCAATAAAAGATTTGTTATGGTGTGTCACGCTCCATGCTACCATATCAGTGGCCTTTAATTCAGGTATCATTCTTCTTTTCAAGAGCTTCATGACGTTTGTTTTAACTAGAATGCATATATATATATATATATATATTGATTGATGGAAATAAACGAGGTTGGTGCCAAAGCCCCACCAATAGAGATGGTCTTTCTCCAAAAAAGAAAAGGAATTAATTTACCACAGGAAAAGTTCAATCATGACTGCCTTACAAAAGCCAAACATCAGACAAGTCAAAACAGGTAGGAATCAAGGGCCACAAACTTGGCAAATTATAGCATTGTTATAATAATCAATTACTATGTTGATCTTGTCGATACAGATTCATCTAATTCCTTTATGCCCATAACTGAAGAAACAAGCTCCTTTTGCAGGATTAATGGTACTTTTGTTTCCTTAATAATTAACAGCAATTTGATTATAATTATTACCTGCGCATGCATGGTCAGCCATAAACGTAACAGTTTTTGTTTAGCTTTATTATCTATAGATATATGCCACACACGACTTCATCATGTATTCTATTACATATCTTTGCTCAATGCTAATCTTTGAATAGAACTTCGTAACTTTTTCATTGACAACAACGTAACGTGACAAGTGGAGTGCAAGAATGTCGGCACCGCTCACCTTGTATGCTATGATGCCAAAAAAATATTCTCAAGTTCTTGTCCTACCTTAAGGACTATAGGTAGGAGAGAGATTTGTAGATAAAATGGGCTCTATTGATCATGTGAGAGCTATTCATAAAACATTAAATAATATTTAATAAATATTATAGATCTCTTACCGGAGATCTTTTAGTTTGGATATGAACTTGACGTGATTATGATCCATTACGATGCAATCTGATCTTGATCACCACAGACATTAGGGGTGTAAAAAAAAAAAAACTTGAAAATTGATTGAACGGACTGATTTGAATCGATGGGTTCATCACTTGAAATGAATTTGGTATCGATTTTCCATATTTTAAAAGTCAGTTTGAATCGAATCGGATCGGTATATATATATATATATTAGTTTTTTATATTATACATAATTTTTTTCTATTATCAATTCTTAAATTTTTAAAATTGGTATCTATTAATTCGATTATAAAATTTGTCCAAAATCCGGTCGGGTATGCCCCAACCACAACACCTATCTTATAGGCCAATCATTTAATTTATAGAGAGAGCTCGGGGCAAATCAGTAAATCTCTGCAGAAAAGTTCCAATTTCTCTACAGGTTCCATATTGCATATTAAAAGAAAATGCTTGAAATTGTATATCAATATATAACAAAAGAATACAATATTATTATTATTATTATTATTATTATTATTATTATCTAATTTTCTGGTTTTCGGTGGTTGCCGGTCGTACGTGCATGTTGTTATGGTTCAATATTTGAAGTGGGTGTACATATGGTATCAATGTTCGTTTTGTATTTAGGAAGACGCGTTTTTGGTAGTTCAGATATCAGCTGTGTTCATGATCTAATGGTTATTGATGATATCACCCATGCATTGTCTGAACCAAGAGTCAACTGCCTTGCATATTGCACGCTTTCTTCATCCAGACCAAATGCACTAAAGAGTTCAGAATAAACGTACCAGATCAGATTAATGGTTTGGCCAGATCTAGCTGCAATGTATTACAAACCATAACAATCTTACCTATTGCCATCTTTTGACATTCCTAGTTTGGGTGTCAATCTATTCTCAGGTATTATGAGAATATCTCACTACTATTCATTACTTTTTATTAATTTTTATCTATTTTTTTTATTACTATTCAATATTCTATTATTATTTTTTTATTACTTTTCATTACTATTCACAGAAGTGGACTGCTACATATCTACAAATAAATTATACAAAAACAATCATACAAATTGATGTGGCTTCATCTGATCTGTTAGATCTATTTTATAATTAAAATAACTTTACAATCTGACGAATCATATCAAATCATATCAGTTTGTAGAATTATTTTTGTGTAATCACTTTGTGACTAGAGTATTTTCATTCATAAAATACCTCACTACCCAAACGCAATCTAACTCTCAAATATTTCAACTACTTCTTATGGTTGATTCAGTTTGTTTATATTTCATAGAGGCCACCTAGCTCACAACATGTCAATTTTAGATTATTAGTCTATTTTTTAATTAACGATGACAAAGCAATAGCACTTGTTAATTTCGTTTTCTAGACACGGCGATTAACGGTGACTGGATGGCTTGAAGAAGATGGACATTTATAGTTGTGTTAATAATGCTTCCAAACAAACCCTTTGTAATTTACATTAAAAAAAAAAAAAAAGCTTTTTTTGTTATGATGCTTTTATTACCACGAAAATTATGTCACTTTTGACCTAATAAAAAGGTGTATAAGGCATCAAAAACCTTTTTCATTCATGTTTAACACCAAACTGATTTGGATCCAACACCAAAACTTCATGCATGCAAAAGTTCATCACCCATTAAGAGGAACGTGTGGCTCTGTGAAGAAGTCACACAGAAGGACAGCCCATCTTTCTCCTTAAAAAGAGAACCTCAGCTAATTTTGACCACTCATCAAGTGTTAATTAACACCCCAACTTTGGTTAGCTTACCAAAGGGTTACTAAAACTGCATATATGTACATAGCAACAACATTAAATAAGTTAGGACAATCGAATTCATGTATTTTTCATGTACTCATGTTTTATATAGTAAGACATGACGTGACATGACAATCTTAATCAATAGTGTAAATTAGTGTCAATTATCAGTTTGTGATAACTTAACGTGCACAAAAAAATATTCATTCGGGAATGCAGACAAAAACAAGCAGGAAAGGCACATTTCAGTCCTCAGTTTTTTTTTTTTTTTCATTTCAAAATTCCTTATTTGTGATAGGCAGACCTGGCTAGCAAAAATAACATGGTGGGACTACTGGTAGCCTGCAAAGCTAAGGAAGAGCAATGGCAATGAATGAATGGTGGAGATCAGCAGAGAAAGTGCTACCCATTTTCACCTGTCACTGTCCGCGCCAGTCTCAACTTGATATTCTGAGTACTTCTGAATGGGCTTTGCTAGATACAAGTGACTTCGGCATATCCCGTATCAATGATTTTTTTTATTTAAAAAAAATAAAAATAAAAATTTTAAGAGAAGAAAAAAATCTCATATATCATAAAAATTATTTTCATCTTTAATTCATATCATTTCATTTAATATATGTATTACATATCAATATTGATATACAAATTGATGCACAAACTTACTTGCAATAAGATTTTTCCCTTCTGAATTTCGATCCAGTTGTTGCCTCAGTTGAAGATTCAGAAGCACGAATTGATACAAATAGAACAAACAGGCCGGCTTTCTCGATCTGAGATATTTTAAGCAGAATAATGTACTTTGGTTTACACGAAAAATTAGTACAAGTTAATATAAATATATATATATATATATATATATATATATAAATACATATATATTGTTAGGAACTAAATTGTTTGAGTCAAACACTTTGGAAACTTATCACTGAGGAAAGAAATAAAACTAAGAAATAAGACAGCAAATAGATAAGACAGAAGTTAGCTCAGACTTCTAAAAAGAAAAGATATCAAAAGTCAAGTTGGATTTTATCACTCTAAAGAAATAACCTATATATAAGGAGCAGCTTCCCCACAAATCAAAGGGGACTCTGGACAGATTCTCTCCAGGCTCTCTAGGCACTCTTCACCAATTCTCTAGAGGGACTTGCCTGAGACTAAATTCTCCTATTGTATTGAGGGATATGTGAGGTCATGAGACATTATAAAATTATCACTTGATATAGTGGATTTTGCTCCCAACAACCTGTGGACGTAAACTTTTATATCAAACCACGTAAATTCTTGTATCTCTTTTTTATTTACTTTTATTCACTATTTATTATTTATATTATGAATGAATGCAACGAGTACCATATCGAAACCCGAATCATCAACGTGGGTCTGGGATGACTTTTTCTTCCTGTCCGATCTGTTGTGCAATTTTTGGCATTAACAATTAGTGTTGTCTGTGGGATCGGCTTTTTCTCTATACCGGGATTGGGAGAAGGATATTTTCCAACTCACAGGATCATCTACAAAAGTTCGGATTCCTTGATTCGTTAGATCGTCTCCAAAAAATAAATAGACATATATATATATATATATATATATACTTATTATATGATATCCGCCACACCCTTCTGCAATGTGAATTTTACACTCACAATATCGTCACTGAAACATCAAAGAGTGTGTTAGTGCTCCTCACCACAAAATTGCATGGAAACCTCCTCGCAGTACCAATGCTGCTACGGAAGCTTCTCGCCATCGATTCTCGCCACTAAGAGTTGCTTTTATACACAGTTCCTCAGCACAAGATGCTTCTTGCCACTTACTCACTGCAAAGTCCCTCGCCACAGGTACTCGCTTCCATAACTCCACTGAAGCTTCTCGGCAGCAATTCTCGCCTCTACGAGTTGCTGCTAGTTATGTGTTTCCTCGCCACAGTAGGTTTACTTGCCACAGGGACTTCAATCCATGCATGGTTTGCTCGTTGAGATGTGTTTTCTCGCCATAATGGATTTACTCGCCATAGGGATTAATTCAGTCCATGCATGGTTTGCTCATCTGGAGGTTTTACTCGCAGATTGCTTAACAACAGGATACTCCTCGCTAGTTCAGTCCACACAAAATGCCCCTCGCCATACACAATATTTTCCACATCATTCACATGAATTTTACTTAGCGATAGTCCAGCAAAAAAAAAAAAATCGAGCTAGTTGACTCGAAATTGAACTTGCCAAAGACAAAAAAATTTCATTGCTACAAAAGTGCTCAAGGATAAACAATTTCCCCATGCAAAAATCATTTAGCTGCAAATGATCTTAATCGGGACAAATTACTCTGACCATTCGGTATCACGGGCATCCCATGTCCTCATCATTACAAAAACATGGTGGCCACACTTTAGCGGGATGACTCAGGTTCACAAATCTCAAACTTATAATTTGTTTTACACTTACATATTTTGTTTTAGTGAAAATATCTCAAGACGCAGTACAATTAAGAAGGGCGTGGAGGTCAAAGAACTCCACGACCTACTCAGCAATCAAGAAGAGCGTGGAGGTCAAAGAACCTCATAGCCCACTTAGCAATCAAGAAGGGGGTGGAGGTTAAAAAACCCCACGACCCACTCAGCAACCAGAAGAGGACCCACGCCCCTTGATGAGCAGCAAGACCACCGCCTTAGGCAAGTAAGTAGACCAACGCCTCTCAGCAAGCAACAAAACCAACATCTCCACCATGCAACCACACCAAGGTCTCCATGGAAAGTATTGTGCAGGCCGTGCACAGGGTGCTCCTCACCAATGTAGGTCGCTCATATGTCACCAGCCTTTACCACTCAAGTGAGATGGACCAGGTTTTGAAACTTCAAACTTGTGATTTGGATTATTTAACCTAACATGTTTGTTTTTGTTGGTACGATCGATCTCTAGCTCTCTCCAAAAGGTGAGGTGGTCGAGGTGATATCTCACTAGCCTCAAATTTACAAGGGAAAATGGTCGAGGTGATCTCCGGTTAACTCCTTCTCGCCAAAGGTGACATAGTCGAGGTGATCTCCCACTAGTCTCAAATTTATAAGGTAAAACGGTCGAGGTGATCTTCCGTTTAACTCCTTCTCTCCAAAGGTGACGTGGTCAAGGTGATCTCCCACTAGCCTCAAGTTTACAAGGTAAAACGGTCAAGGTGATTTCCCGTTAACTCCTTCTCGCAAAAGGTGACGTGGTCGAGGGATCTCCCACTAGCCTCAAATTTACAAGGTAAAACAGTCGAGGTGATCTCCCGTTAACTAATTCTCACCAAAGGTGGCGTGGTAGAGGTGATCTCCCACCAATCTCATATTTACAAGGTAAAACGGTCGAGGTCATCTCCCGTTAACTCCTTCTCGTCAAAGGTGACGTGGTCGAAATGATCTCCCACTAGCCTTATATTTACAAGGTATAACAGTCGAGGTGATCTCCCATTGACTCCTTCTCGCCAAAGGTGACATGGTTGATGTGATCTCCCACTAGCCTCATATTTACAAGGTAAAACGATTGAAGTGATCTTCAGTTAACTCTTTCTCGCCAAATGTGTCGTGGTCAAGGGATCTCCCACTAGCCTCAAATTTAAAGGTAAAATGGTTGAGAGATCTCCCATTAACACCTACATCCGAGTGTCTCCACTCACTATAGCTGCCGCCAGCGGGTTACCTTCGGGAACGAGCTTCTAAGCTCTATAACCGCCTCGCGCGAGTGTCCTTTAGGAACGAGTCGACGAGCTCAGAAACCGCATAAGATGGATCTGGAGAGGTCGACAGGTACCCTAACCACTTAAGCGCGGGTTACCACGAACAAATTCTTACATACACATCAAAATAGAAAAACACAAACAAAAAATCACAGCACGAGGCAGAATCCACTGGGGCTACTGAAGACCCAAAAACGATCACCGAGCACGGAAATATATGCATTATATTAACGATAAACATTCACATACAATCACTATACAAACATTCTTACAAACAAACTTCAAAGAGCCCATCCTTGAATGCCCTTACTACAAATTTTACAAATTCTTCTTGAGGATCACTCATGGAGATCTCCATAGCATAACAGTGAAAAACTACGAACCAACTACCAAAATTTCTTTTTCTGTAGGTTACCTCCACTCCAGTTGACTTGAAAATTCTCAAGACCTTCTTGATAAACAAGTTGACCTTAAGAATCGAGGGCATCTGTTAGGGACTAAATTGACTGGGTCAAACCCTTTGGAAACCTATCACTAAGAGAAGTAATAAAGCCAAGAGATAAGGCAGGAAAGAGATAAGGCAAAGAAGTTGGCTCAGAGTCCTAAAAGGAAAAGATATCACAAATCAAGTTGGACTCTATTATTCCAAGAAAATAACCTCTATATAAGAAGTAGCTCCCCCACAAATCAGAGGGGACTCTGGACAGGTTCTCTACAGGCTCTCCAGACACTCTTCACCAATTCTCTAGCGGGACTCGCCTGAGACTAAGGGCTTGTTCGGATTCGCAAGTCATCTCAGCTCATCTCAACTCATCTCACTACTATTCATTACTATTCAGCAACTTTAACTCACAAATCTCACTACTATTCACAACTCATCTCATTATTATTCACAATCCATCTCAACTCATCTCAGCTAATCTCAAGTCATCTCAAGTCATCTTCGAATCCAAACATCTCCTAAATTCTCTCATTGTATTGAGGGATATGTTAGACTATGAAACATTGTAAAATCATCACCTGATATAGTGGATTTTACCCCCAACAACCCGTGGACGTAGGCTTTTAAGCCTAACCATGTAAATTCCTGTACCTTTCTTTTATTCGCTTATTTATTATTTATGTTATGGAAGAATACGACGAGCATCGTATCGAAGCCCGAATCACCAACGTGGGTTGGAAATGACTCTTTCTTCCTTTCCGATTTGTTGTGTAATTTTTAGCATTAACATATATATATATATATATATATATATGTTGGTGTGGTGGCTACAAAATACAACTCAAATTATGCATAGCTCCTATGACAGAGACAAGCCTTCGTCTTTAGGGTTCAAGCGGGTTTGGCTCTTCTTCCTTGAGCATCATTCCTAATTCTAAATCTATATCAAAGTCTATGGTTCCAAAGATGAAACCATAAGCAGGTTATGACAAATACTGCAAATAAGAGATAATAATCTTAAAGATGCAATGAACAACTTCATGTAAATAAGAAGAGACACACATACATATGCTCGGTAAGGGTGAAAACGAACTGGTGAACCAGTAAATCGGACCGGTAGGTTTGGTCCGGAACTGGATTTGGTCCGGAATTGGATTTGGTCTGATCCGGTATCGGTTCCATTTTTCTCAAAATCGGTCTGGTTTTGATTTTCCTTTTTCTAACACCGGACCGAACTGGTTCATATATATATTTTAAGTTTTTATGTTGTATAAAATATTTTTTATATGATTTGTTATATAATATATAATTTTTATATATAATTATATATAAAAGAATTTTCAATTATATGATAAATTACTAATTAATATAATATTAAATTTGAAAATCCTATAAAAAATAACTATATATTATCACTATAATCTATTGTATTAGTAGTTATACTAATACTATATCACTATATATTATAATATATCACTATAGTCTGTAATACAATTATAATATATATTATAATATACTACAATATATTATCACTATATTATTATATACTATATAATATATCAGGAAAATCAGACCGAACTGGACCAGAACTGGAAAAACCGGAAGTATCGATTTACAGGTATAATTGGTGTGGTATCGGTTCTTCAAATCTCAAAACTAGTATATACTGGTGCAGTTCTAAAATATGTCCAAAACCGGACCAAACCGGACCCGTTACACCCCTAATGCTCGGAGAGGAATCACCCTCTATGGCAAACAGAAAAAAAAGGTCCATGAACATGGCGAGGAATCACCCTCTTAGTGAAATGCATAATATACATAAGCACGACCATGAATCACACTCGTATGCAAACTATTATTTAAACTTATCGTGTCAAAATCTCAAACTCTAACACGACCCATTAACATAACAGGTCGTGTCGTATAAACTTGTTTTGACCCATTTATGTAAATAGGTTGAACAGACTCAAAATTAACTCGTTTGACCTAATTAAGTTTAGCATAATTTTATATAAATGTTAAAATTACAATATCTATAAAACATATAAAACTAACTACAAGTCCAAAATTACAATCCAAACAATAAAAATATCGCAATTAAAATCTCAACAATTTTATTTTTAGGTATAAGGATATAAATGTAATTTTAACTTTCTTAATGTGTCATAACGGGTTGACACATTATCAACCCGTTAAGCAATCGTGTCTTAACGGGTTAACCCGTTTTGACCCGAACCTGTTAAGGTTAAACCCTAACTCACTTTTATCGTGTCGTATTCGTTTTGGGTTAACAAGTACTATCACATATTGCCACCTCTAATTTAAATCGCAAGTATTAATAGGGCAAGGAATCACCCTTTGCTCCACTAAATCAAATCCACCACATTATATCGGTTTCAAAGGAACAATCATCATTACATAAATGCTTATCACATAGATGTTCATCACACAGACATTCATCACCTGATGGGCAAATACAGGAAGAATGCTCCACCGTCAGACCTGGGGAAACCCCTTATACTCTTCCAACCTGGTGCAAGTTAGTTTACCTAGACCCCAACACAAGTCGACTTAGGCACAAAGACCACATTTTGTACTGGACAAACGTCTATCCAACCAACCAACTCGAAGACATCATCATGTGACACACCGGGGGATTCTACTTCCTGACTATCATACGAGGCCAAGCACGATACTTTCCTACCCTAATCACTCACAGAGAATCCCTCTGCTTATTTGAACCTCATGGTGATGTCTCACAGGAATGGTCGGGGGAACTCCGTCCTATCCTCTAATTATTGAAGCACAATACACTTATTCACATAGAGATATAGAGACTCACACCAGGATCATAGTTTAGTAAAAACAACAAATGCATTCAAAGTCTTGAAAACAAAAAAATGAACATAAGATAAACATAATGATAAGAAACATATTTATTTATGTACAGAACGGGGAAGGTTACAGAATATGAAAATACCTCCTACATACAACATTCACCCACTGTCTTAAAAGCTAACATACTTCACAATGTCCAGTTCGCTAAATCGTTGTGTTGCTCCTTCCTTGCCTCTTTCGCAAAATCTGGCTCAGCAAAATCTTAGGTGAGTAGAATCTCAAAAGTGAGATTTTTTTCCATGTCCAATCCCTTTATCTCCACGTTGCGCCATGGTGGTGTCGTCGTGCAGCATCTCTGTCATTAAGGCTATGGTCCTCCGAGTACTCTCTTTATCATGGCGACGCTCATCCTCTACTATTATTTGTTCCGTCTCTAATCTCTCCCTCTCATGTCCTTCCTCTAGAAATCGAAACATTATTTCGGGTGGCATTACTGCCTTCCATGCAGTTTTATTTTCTTGCACCATATTTGTATTTTTTAGGATTCTGTGTGATGTGCTCCAAGTAAGTTGAAGGCTTATTTATAGACGTGCATTCACCTCAAGACTGTCCAAATTACCCTCGCATCATGCATTACAACTAAATACATAAATTACTCCAGTATGGCCTGCGAACAGTCCCAAGTGAACTCCTCGTTTCCCATTCAGTTTCTGCTCCTTCCAATCTACAATTCATATTGAATTTTCCTTGTAAGTGAGATTCTGTGGTAATGGAACTAGATTCGGTTCGATTACTCGAGGTTGTTGGATCTCGAAACTTCTCCTTAATGAGGAAACGTGGAACACGTTGTATCTTGGGCTGGTAACGCTACTTGATACGCTGCTGGGCCGACCCTTGCCATTACTTGGTATGGCCCAATGTATCTTGGGCTTAATTTCCCCTTTATCCCAAACCCTTTAACACTCTTCATAGGTGTCACCTTGAAGTCTACTCAGTCACCATCCTCAAACGTCAACTCTCTCCTCCTATTATCTGTGTAGGTCTTTTACCTATTGAATGGTGGTCATCCTTACTCGAATGAGCTTGACCTGCTTAGTTATCTCCCGGATTATTTTTGGTCCAATTACCTTGGCTTTTCCTGCTTTGTCCCAACATATAGGTGATCTACACTTCCTCCCATATGGCGCCTCATAAGGGACCATTTGGATGGTCGCGTGGTAACTATTAGTGTATGCGGATTCGATGAGTGGGAAGTGACCTTTCAAAGATCCCTTGAAATCCAACACACAAGCCCTCAACATGACTTCCAACGTTTGGATAGTCCTTTTCGATTGACCGTCAGTTTGGGAATGGTAAGCACTACTGAGCGTCAATTTGATTCCCATCGCTTTTTGTAAACTCTTCCAAAAGTGGGAGGTAAATCTTGGATCTCGATTTTATACTATAGCCTTAGGAACTCCGTACAGTTTAACTATCTTTGTTATGTATAGTCGGGTGAGTTTACTTAGGGTGTCCGTAGTAGTGATTGGTAAGAAATGAACACTCTTGGTCAACTGATCTACTATTACCCATATGGCATACGTCCCCCCCCCGACAGCCCTGCACCATGCTGGTAGTAGCCCTAGTTAGAACAAGGGTTGTAGTCAATCTCCTCTTCAGTTCGTCAAAACCCCGTTCACATTTGTCGATCCAAACGAACTTAACGTTCTTCCTAGTTAATGTCGTGAGTGGACTCGACAGTTTAGAGAATATTTCCACAAACCTCCTATAGTAATCAGCCAACCCTAGGAAACATCTCACTTCTTGCATAGAGGTTGGTCAACTGTGACTCCATCCCTAGATATCACTTGATTGAGGAACTTTACTCCATCTAGCCAAAACTCACACTTACTAAGTTTGGCGAACAACTAATGGTCCTTGAGTGCCTCCAATGCCAATCTTAGGTAACTCTCCTGATCCTCAACTTCTTGAATACACTCAGATTTCATCTATGAAGACTATCACGAATAAGTCTAAGAATGGTTGAAATACTCTATTCATGATGTCCATAAAAGCTATTGGGACATTAGCTAATCCGAAAGGCATCACTGCAGACTCGTAATGGCAGTATCTGGTCTGAAAGGTCGTATTTGGTATGTCACCCTCCTTAATCCTCAATTGGCGATATCCTGACCTAAGGTCAATCTTAGAAAATGTCGATGCTCCTTACATCTGGTCGTATAAGTCATCTATCCTTTGTAAGAGGTACCTATTCTTGATGATCACTTTAACAAACTCTCAGTAGTCGATGCACATCCTCATCTTTCCTCTTTACAAATAGTAGCAGTTCTCCCCAAAGTGAAATGCTAGGCTTGATAAGTCATTTCGTCATTAACTCTTGTAGTTGGCATTTCAACTCTTTCAACTTTATTGGAGCCATCCTGTAGGGTTCCCTGGGAATCAAGCTGCTCCTGGTTTCATTTCAATTGAAAATTCAACTTCTCAAGGAGGGCATAACCCTTGTCATTCCACAAAAATCTCTGGAAACTCCTTTACTATTGGCATGTTTTCGATTTCCTTGGGCTCTTTCTCCTTGAGCGCCAAGTGCACTAAATAGGCCTCGGCCCCATTCGCCAAATCCTTCTTCGAATGCAATAAGGTAATTACTTTTGGCATCGACCTCACTTTGCTTCCTCAGAAGATCCTGTCTTCCATTCCTGGCACACAGAATGTTACGGTCCTTGACCGGCAATCTATACTCACGAAATGCCTAATCAACCAGTTTGTCCCTAATATGACATCAAATCCCAACAAATCGAATGCTACAATTTGCTTCCAAAGAAATTTCATCTATCTCCAAAGGACACTTGTTAACTTCCTTTGTGCAAAACACTACTCGTCTGTTGGGTAGTGCTAACGAAACACCTTGATGCATTGGTTTTACTTGGAGACCAACCTTTAGGAGTGTAATCAATCCAGTTCAATCCGGTTTTGAACATATTTTATAACCAAACCGGTATACACCGGTTTTAAGATTTGAAAAACCAATACCGCATTGATTATATTCCAAAACCGAAACTTTTGGTATATAATAATATAGTGGTATATTATAATATATTATAATATAGTATATATATACATATATAATATAGTGATATAGTATAATTAGTATAACTACTAATACTATAGTGATTTATATAATTATTTATATATAGTAGATTACTAATAGTATTAGTATTAGCATTAGTGTTTGTATATATATATATATATATATATATATATACGTAATAGTATCATATAATGATATAGTATTTGATTATGTATGTTAGTGATAATATGCTAGTGATAATATGTTGGTGTCTAACTTATTTATATATTTGATTATATATGTTAGTAACAATATGTTTGGTTACATATATGTTAGTGATAATATGATGGTTAAATACACTTCTTATATGAGTGTATATGATCAAATGTATAGAAATGTATTTATCAAAAAGAATATATATTATAATTTATTAAGCCATAAAATGTATTTATCCTTGATATATATATATTATATTAATAACATGTGATCAAATGTTCATGTTTAACATTAAAATTCTTATGTTATATTAATTTTAAGTTATAAAATTAAAACTTTTACTGTTAATGTTATATCAAATGTTATATTAAGACTTATAACTTATAAGATTAATTTTATGTTATATCAAATGTTATATTAATTTTATGTTATTAGATTATTATTATACATGAATAATAAGATTTTAAAATTTAATATTACATGAATTAGCAATTTAATATTATATTATATCCTAACTCGCCTTGTACAATCAACTACAATTTACTACTCACACTTGACGCCTATGTACATGGTCAATTAATAGTAAACTAAGGTTTCATACCAGTGATGATGCCTGCTTCCTAAATCTCTAGGGCATCCTCGTCGACTTCTCCTAGTGTGAGTGCATATACTTTGACTTGCACGTTCTGCCTATAATCTCCACGTCCTCCAACCTATCTTGCTCGTTGCACTTGTAGTGCATGGGGTAATCCTTGACATAATGTTCCATTTGCCTAGGGTAAAACACAAGATCGGAGTCTGTCGACAATCCCTCTCGTGAGCCTTGTGGCAATTACCACAAATTGGTGTCCTACCTCCCATGCGAACTTTGGAAGTAGTTGGCAGTCGTCCCTTTACCCTCAACGCTAATGTTTTAAGGAAGCATGAGCTGCTCCTCTTGCCAGAAAGTGTCCTTCTTTTCAACTCTGTAGATGCCACCAATTAATTGCGTTGTTCACGCTCATCAATGGATGCCACGTGCACTAGTTTATGGAAATCTTTAATCTCTAGGCACGCTACTTGGGTCCTAATTCGGGTCTACAAACCATCCTATAATCGCTCCATCCTCATGCTCTTTGTGGAAATAAGATGATGAGAAAATATCCCTAACTCAATAAACTTAGCGGCATATTGCTCCACCGTCATATTTCTCTGAGCCAAGTTAGCGAAATCCTTTGACTTCTGCTGCTTACAATAGCTAGAAAGTACCGATCATCAAATTCTTTCTTAAACCTTTTCCATGAGATTCTCTCCACAACTCCTAGTTCCATGCTGAGTAACTTCCTCTTAGTACCTCACCATAGTGTCGCCTATCCTTGAAGCAAGTAACTCGTATAAAGTACCTTCTGACTCTTAATGCACCCACTCATTGAAGAATCCCAAGTAGCGATGTGCCAAAAGTCGCTCGTACATACATTCCCTTTATTCCTCCCTAGGGGTTCCTAACGACTGGACTTGTAGATGATGTGTGTTTATGTCCCACTACTACTCCAACACGTCCGAGATACAATTTAACGCTCTTGCTAGCTCATTGTCTCTCCAATCGCTTGACGGTGCTCTATCATGACCAATAGATGGTTGCTCTCGTCATAGGGTGCTCGATTACACCATACCCAAATCTAGCCATATTACCCGAACCTATCACTTGCCATCTCATCGTTCATTTCTAAATGCAGATTAAACCTGGGATACTTAATTTTCAATCTAACAATTCTAAGATCAACTCCTATGTTTTAGGTACAGTCATACGTAACATATGGGTTCACCAAGAGTCGTGTATAAGCAAGCTCTGCTATCAAGCTATGGCACCCCGTCCCTCGTATAAAGGTGTTGGAATGGTTTCATGGTGTCAAGAGTACTAGCCAAATTGTCAACACCCAAAGTCTTGTCAGAAGTCGACATGCCTCATCCAGATGGAAGTACACGTGTTGGGTACAAACATTAAATCACATTGAAAAATGTAAACGTTAGGTCAATAAGTTAGACATTGCAATATCGAAAATCTAAAACACATTATAGAAATAGTTCCTTACATTCCTCATAATATTAAATCAAGAATATATGGACAACTTGGATGGTTAGTTCATCTCCAAGTAGGCAGCACACTGAATACAAGTGGTCACCCCTTGGCGGGTACAAAATTCAACTCAAATGATGCATAGCTCCTATGACAGAGACAAGCCTCTGCCTTCAAGGTTAAAACGGGTTTGGCTCTTCTTCCTAAGGCATCAGTCATGGTTCTAAATCTGCATCAAAACCTATGGTTTCGACTAGCGTTGCTACCTGCATCCCACGACCCTCGAGGCGGGGGAGACCGCATCCCGTACCCCACTCTCACCCTGGCTAGGGTGGGGTTCCTCCTCCAGATTCGGCCCCACACTCCGGGGGCAGATTTGGACCCTTGATCCATTCGCCTCCCGTATGGGGTAAATGGGTCCAAAGCCCACTAGGCCCAAAACCTCTTTCTAGGCCATTTTAGGCCCATATTTATAAAAAAAAAAAAAAATCTTAAAAAGAGAAAAATTAAACTTTGCAATTTACATATAATATACGAGAGATGATAATCTAATGGTTCATGATTTAGTTGTTGATCGTACATGTTGGTGAAATATGGATGTTGTTGGTGAAATATGGATGTTGTTAGAACTCTCTTTAATCCAATGTTGGCAAATCAGATTATGAAACTTAATATTTGTTTATCTCAAGAAGACTCATGGTATTGGACTTAAGAAAGAAGTGGCAATTAATCTATTAAGAGTGGTTATAAATTGTTGCAGCTTGTTAATCTTCAGAATATGAGTGAGGGTTCAAGAGATGGACATATTTCGAGTTTTTGGAAGTGTTTGTAGCATTTGAAGATTCCAAAGGAAATGAAAATTTTAGCTTGGAGGGCTTGTCAAGAAAATTTGCCTACTTTTCAAAATTTGAGAAGAAGGATTATGGATGATGATAAATTTTGTTTCTGTAATTTGGTTACTGAAGATGCAGCCCATCCCTTATTTTCTTGTCCAGTAATGAATGATGTTTTTCTACAGTATTTGCCTTCTATAAGAAGTTTTCAACCTAGTTTATCTTTTTTGGGAATTGGCTATACGTGTTAAAGATAAGGGAGTGATGAAGCTTTAGCAACTTTTATTGTTATTTGTTGGGCTTTATGGTATCGCAGAAATCTAATTTTGTATGAGTATGTTGAGCATCAATGTTTTACTGTGATTAATAATGCCCTCTCCATGCAGTCTGCTTATAAAAAGGTTCAAGTATTTGACAGGTTTAGCAAGGAAGTTACAAAAGTGATTTGTTAGTCACCACCCCCATCTGATTTTCTGAAATTAAATGTGGATGGTGCAATTTTCTTTGATCATCACAAGGCAAGAACTTGGCTTATTCTTAGAGATCATCAAGGTAGTGTGGTTGCCGCTTGTAGTAAATTAGAAAGAGAAGTTGCTTCTTTGGAGTTTATTGAGGCTAGTGCAATGTTGAGGAGATTACAACTTTGTGCTCAATGGGGTATTCAAATATTGATATTGAAACTGATTGTTTAATTCTTGTAAATGCTTTGAGCTCCCAAACTGTGTATTTAATAGATTTTGCTTCTCTTATTCAAGACATTTGTAGCATGCTGAGGGGCTTTCAACAAGTTCAGATTTTACATGTCAACAGGCTAGGTAATGTGGCAGCGCATCAATTAGCAAGGAATGCATGGAATGTTGAGGATATTTATATGTGGTGGGGATCTTGTCTTTCTTTTGTATCACAAGTTGTATGGCTTGATAAAAACAATATCTTGTAAGGACTTTTTATTATTGGAATGAATGATTCATTGGCTATCAAAAACAAATTAAGTAAAGGTTATTTAAAGCATAAAATAGAAAAATTTAAGTATTCTAACCTATTCCAATAATACAAATTAATCTAAAACTATTACAAATTAATCTAAACATATTACAAATTGTGAAACATTTGAAAAAAATAATATTACAATATTAGAAATTGTATTCGACAGACTAGCAACTTAGCAAGATGACTTTGAGTCCTAAGAATGGAATTTGGGATTGGTGGGTAAGTAAGAGTCGAGACTGTGAGAATATAAAACCTGGAACATTAATAGGAATAAAAATTAGAATTACTAACAATATAATGATATATACATATGTTAAAATGTTAAAAACATAAAACTACAAATTGTCAAGTACAAACCAAGTGAGACTATCAAGAATTGCATATTAGATCATTGGGAATTTGGGATTAGGGTTGGAACTTGGGCAAGTGAGGGTGTGAGACTATAAAACCTAAAAAACAAAATAATAAAAAAACAATCATAAATATAAACATGATATACATATGTGATAAAGTTACAAATTTAAAATTACAAACCAAGATGAGATTAAGATTGAAGATGAGATCATTAGGATTGGGCATGTGACAATGAGACTATAAAAGCTAGAAAAAAAATACAAGAAACCCAATTAGAATTATAAACAATAAACATTACATACATACTACAAATAAATAAGAGAATCAATATACAAACCAATGGTAATGATGGATCGAATGGAGAAGTCATATTGCGGCAGATGTAGATGTAGGGGAATTTGTTGATGTTGTCTCTATAACAATTAAATTTGAATATAAGTAATAACACAATATATTATAAACAAAAGCGATATTATAACAGTATCGAAGGTAAGAGCGATTACTAGATGCAGGTTGTGAATCACCCGTCTCCTCCTCGGTCTACACAACATCTACCACAATTGGAATATGAATTGGCTTCCTTTTGATCCAATTTTGAGTACAAGTCAATGCCTCTACATTTATAGGAGACAACGAACTCCATAATTGATCCAATAATCCAATATGCGTCCCCCGGTGCTAAAAGTCAACTATGAAGCTACTGTGGTAATAAGAATTACCAAAATACTACAGGCTATATCTCCAAGAATGTGATACTTGACGACATTGACCTTCCACCAAGACAATATATCAAACCCCCATGTGAATGGGTGCATCTCCGCTGCCAAGTACCTATCCAACTCTGACTGTGTCTGAAGGCTGACGAAGCTCCATAGCTTGCCCTAACCTCTCACCCCACCCTAACCTACGCTTTTTCCCCATCTCAACTTCGGGTGGAGGCGATATGGTAGGTGTAGGTGCCGAGATATTACCACCTTTGAGTGTCACAAACTCATCAAACAATCTTTTAAGGGTTTTCCTAACTCTTACCGCAATATGATCTGCCTATGCCTTCCCGTTCACCAATGTCAATCCATACATCATGCCACCAATTTTATACTTGAAGTCAAGAACAATAGCCACATATATAAAAATATTTAACCTACTCAAATCCCCACAATACTTGTTCTACTTAGCCTGCATGCTCATTTACATTTCTCGCAACCGTGTTTGGTCGAACTGCACATTTCATTCAATTGTTCTTTCACCCGACATACTTGCTAATAAAACGCATGAGATGTAATGTATAAAAAACCAAAAATTGAGGTGTGACCTCTTAGAAAAGTCTCAAGAATTCTAAGAAATACCAACAACCACCCAATCATCATCATTAGGCTTGTTTGATCCCCCCTCATCACTAAAATGGTTGACATATTATATGTCCTCCTCACCCAATAATTTAAAGGCCTTTTCAAATTCCTAGGTCATCTCCAACATCAAGAAGTTTGAGGTCCACATTGTAAGAATATCAATACACAACCCCTTCTAGCATTCAATACCTGCAACCTTTATAGCAACTTTGAAATTATCAAGCCATGCCGGTGAGGATCTCACAAACCTCACCGTAGTTCTAACCCTTGTAATCAAATCATGCACATCTTTCAAGCTTTCAGTTACAATAAGAGTTAGACTATATGCATCACATCTCACATGTAGACAATCACTACCCATGTTAGTTTTATTATCCTCTCTAAGCTTATTCTTAAGATACCCCAAATCGATATCGTTAGAAGAGGAATTGTCAACCATTATTGTTACAACCCACTCTAACTCCCACTTAATCTATCGCGGCTTCCGAGACCTTCCCAATGGTGTCATCATTGTGATTGGCAATTTGGCAAAACTTGAGATTTTTTTTTTTTTATTTAATTGCCAATCAGAATCTACAAAATGTGCCGTCAAAGACATAAAATTAAATTTTGGACCGATGTCCATGTATTGGTTGTGAGGCAAACTCTTTGACCCCTCAATTGTTTTCTCAATAGTTCTCTATGTACACCTTATAGTTTCATAATATCATTCGCCACCGTGTGGTGATAAGAAATGTTAAACCTAGGTTCCAAGTATTTAGAGTATGCTTGGAACCCTTCACCCTCCACAAATAAAGAGGATAGCTCGTCTACTACCACCATACAAGCTAGGTATCTCCTACACTCTTGCAAATCATACTTAGTATATCATTTCAACGATGACTCCACAACTCCATCCACCATATTTTAAAGTCCATTATCAAGCCTAAATTGACTGTTTTCTTGTAAAAAGCATCTAATTGGACTCTTTTTGCATTCTTCCTGTAAGTAGACCTTCAATTAGGATGTAACATGTCTCCTATAGTGACATCCATAGGATGTAACATGTCTCCTATAGTGACATCCATACATTTTACCATAATGGTTACACTTAGCTTAGACGTTATTAGGGTTACCATTCTGTATTTTGGTAAAGTGAGACCACACAATGGAAACTAGTTTCTTACTTGGTAGACCCATGGGTGTAGGGTCAGGGTTCGGGTCAGGGGTAGGGGTAGTGATAGGGGTTAGGAGAACTTGCACTAAGGCTAGTGGTTGGATTTGCCTCACTATCCATTCCTGTTGACTGACAAAAACCTGACATACATGATGGCATGATACAAAAATCACAACATAATTTCATAAAATCATACATACAGTCATGAACATCGGGGTTTGAATATTGTAAATTTGAAACCTCAATTTGTTTTGGTGTTTCAATATTAAAACTCCTAAATTAAATTTGGGAGTTTCAATATTGAAACCATCAAAACAGATTGCTAAATTAAATTAGGGTTTCAAAATTGAATGATAGCATTATACTTCTAAAAAACATATTTGCTAATATTTAGGGATTTGTTTTACCTATCATTCAATGTGATATATGGTGTGCTCTTGTTTTTGGACATAATATATATTATTGACATATTTGTTGTGAGATGAAACTTTTAGTATTCGTGACTATGAAATGTGGTCATGGACTGGCAAGGAGCACAAAGCTTGACACTCTTTGAAAGATTGGACCGATTCATTTGCTCTTCAAGGATGGGGATACAAAGGTCTCATGCGAGAATGTGAGTATATTTTTTGGAAGGGTCACATGGACAGTGAAACATGCCCAGTAGTGAAAAGGAGGAGTTGTGTAGTCGCATTCTAGTAAGAAAAACTAATTTCAAGCTAATTGGATGCATATTTATAATTTTATTAGAAATCTCATAATTCCTTGTTTTCAATCCATACATTTAGGCTAATTTTATCATACAATGGGAAAAGAAGAACCATTGCAAGACTGTTAGAAACTAACTATGAAAGCGATTCAATTCCTTTCAATATGAACTACATAAAATCTACAATGGGTATGAAACTCATAAAGGGGCACTGGCAGAGGAACCTTGTTGGTGAATCAACTGGTCTGGTGAAAGTTATGCATGAGAAGGGGAAGTAAGGAGTTCAAGGTAATGATGATGTCTTAATGGGCATCTTTTGAATTTATTGCTAATAAATATATCCATGCAAGTAGACCTTATAAAGTTGTTTGGCACAGAAAATTCTTTTGTCTTTGAATGTGGTTTTTGGTGTAGCATTTTTATTCTCTACCAAACATTTTCATTGCAAAACAAGGATAATAGGGAACAATAACAAACTAATCACACAACTGGGAGGAAGTCTTTTGCTCGACTACCAGAAGAGAAGATAACACTTGTGTGATTGTTCGGTGATTGGTATCAGAAAATAATATCATATTTCCCCACATACGTATTAGCACTCTTAGTAACTGATAAAGTAATTGCTTTTATTGGATGTTGCAACGTGAGTGTGTAACAAACTTAGTTGATTTCTTTAGAGAATCCCAATGGTCAAAGAAGAAAACAAGTTTGTGACAAATATGATGGAAGGTCTTTATGTGAGTAAAATTAAACTAGGGAAGTTTATGTTTTTTATAATTATAACTAACTGGGTCATGCTTATCTTTCATTTACGATATCACCACTTCATGATTAATAACATATTTGTTTATTATTGTTGAAGAATCAAATGGTGAAAAGGCTGAATGCAATGGAACCCAATAATCAAACTAAGGAGGCAATGACAATAGTCTTTAGGGAGGTTCTCAACCATAGATCGGGATATGCCAGAGGATTGAGTGATGGTGATGGTGATGGTGATGGTGATGGTGATGCCAGAATAATTAGGAACGTCGCATTGTAGAGTTAATGCTAGGGGGAATCTCAGAATGGACAATATTACAAGGACCAGCATGAGGACTTAACGTCAAAGGTGCAGAAAACTTTGTAGAACAAAGTTGAGTTTGATAAATTTATGATGTACTCAATGTCACATCAGCAGTCTCAGGGAGAGCCTCAGTGGGAGACTCAAGGAGCTTACTAAGGGCTTTTTGGGTAATTTTTTGTTTTTTTATTTTATTTTGAGAGGCCATAATGGCAGCCCTTTTGGAAGCTATTTGGAGACAACTTGAGAGTGGGTTTCTGAAGTGATGATTAGGTGCTTAGCATCTTGAAGGGTGATAAGTAGTTGTTAACAGTTTTTGGTGTGTAGCATAGGTCAGGTGATACGACTTGGTTGAAGGGAGGGCAATGTTTGATCCCAATGGTTGATGTACTAATGTGTGAAATTGTATGTTGGTGTTGGTTGAAATGGGCAACAGAGTTGTCAGCACTTTACCCGTGGGACACCCAAGAAGGGTAGTATTTTTGCAATCGAAATCTACATTTTGATTGTTGGGATGCCACATAAGTTTAATAGGTAAAATTCAAGTTGGTTGTTGTTGTGCTTGTCATTACGTAGTTCACACACACACACACACACACACACACACACACACACACACACACTATATGTTAAAGTGTCTTTGTAACATACATATAAAGAATTGGGTGTTGATCTATATAGTCATGCTTTGCATTTATGCATATATGTAGGATTTAACTTAAACATGAATATGGTGTTTCTTACTAGTCTTTCATTCCTTTATATTGATGACAAGGGTTATTTAATTGTTATAAAATAGGGATGAAGGAAAATAGAACTTCAAAGTTGATTTAGTGATGAAGAAGGGCTCAACCATCCAAGATTGGGAAAGAAATCTAATCATGCTTCATTGAAGAAATGACTCAACTGGTACTATAATTGTGTGCTAAAACGAACCATATAAATGTTGTCTGCCACACACACACATGCACACACACACACATACATATAGGTTGCACCATAGTTGACTGACACTCATGGTGCTTGGTATATTGCGCCATTTATGGATTTTGGTACAGTGTATATGTTATATGATACTATCGGTGTAATGACACTTTGAAAGCTTGTATTCTCATATGGAATCTGTGCATATATGCTTGGCTGGCCTCCTAATGATAGTATTAAACTTTGATATGAGATCTGTATACATATTTATATATTTTGTCCAAGATCTATATGTGATTGGTAAGTGGCCACAGGGGTATAAGTAAGATTGCCATTATAGAAAAAAACAAGAAAAAAATAAATAAATAAGCTTTTGGTCAATGGGTTAGTTTTGTTCAATACTAGAATTTTACTAATAGCTGAATTTTTTATCGTCAATTTAAAATTGAAACATTGGTGGAAACCATTTTTGGCAATAACAAATAATTTATATCCCATATTTTTCCTAACCATTACATAAAGAGTGTAAGTTCTTTAATTTGTTATCACACCCTATTGTGGCGAGGACTAGCATTTGTGGTGGAATTAAAGTAGTCGAAAAAGCGTAACAGTTTTTCCCACCAAGAATGTATTTGTGACGCTAACACATGGACGTAAATAATGATTTCTTTTGTGGAGATTTACCGACATTAGCGACAAGATGTATAGCGCCACAAATACAAAATCATTTGTGGCAATAAAACTATTTGTGACACAAACAATGGCACTGAAAATAAGACTTCTTTACGGCGAATTAGCAACATGTTAAATTTGCAGCACCACTACCTAGCCGAAAATTTGATTCTTTCCTACCATCTCCTCAGCTTATTCCAGCAAAGGATTCACACATTTGTGTCATCAAATATCACCACAATTGAACTACATATTTGCAACTGGACCTAGTTTTGCCGCAATATACCTTTTGAAACGCATTATTTGCGTCCACCTAGTGGCACAAGAAGTGGATAGAATTAGTCATTTGTGGTGATGTTTGGTATTTATTGTGGAGATTTTCAGTGCCAGAAAAAGTCATGTATGTTGTAGTGGGCCAAGAGACAAGAAATCTCCAAAAAAAGATACAAAATTCAGTGATTGATCTACATGTGCCATGCCAACTTGCTCAATTCGAGTCACAAAGGGCTCGCATTTGTAGTTGGGAATAAGAGGAGCATTCATATCAGGTTGTGTATCACATCTCATTGACCAAAATTTAGGAAGACAACTTCAAATTTTGACAAAAAGTGCCCACATTGAGCTCATCGTTATTGGGAAAGAATTTGGCATTTGAATTGTAGATCCCCAAATCTATTGTAGCTCCCTAAATTATTTTTTATAAATTTTTTATTTGACCAACAAAATGTACTCTTTCTCCTATTGTTTATACCTTCTCTAGTATTCATATTTGTTATGAAAAATTATACTCAATAATCTTACATCACACACCTGCTAAGAAAAAAAAAGTAAAAAAGTTCTTCTACTCAACGGGTATGTGGTGTAGGACTTCTGAATAGAATAACTCTATTTATTATAGTTGGAATTTTACAAAAATGTCATTGTTGAAATAATATAATTTTTTGAGAAACGATAATTCTTTTTTTAAAAAAATATTATTGTTACGAAATTATTGGTTTTGAAAACATTGCCGACATAAGTAATTTAAAAAAAATATTGAAAAGTTAAAAATATAGGTAATTGAGTAGCTAAGAAAATGTAAAAATAAATAAGTTAAAAAAATAATAATAGTAAAGAATAAAAAAGATTATTTTCATAGAGTAGAGAAAGAATAGAAAGTAGATAAATTTGTGTTTTGGTGCCAGAAATCAAGACTTCAATAGCACAAATGATGTTAACACGAAATTCTTCCATATGACAAACACAATGCGAAGAAGAAGAAGAAATGTCCATCAAAGTTTAAAAGATAACAATAAGTACCATTGGACCTTAGAACCCAACATTATCCAAAATATTTTTCTCGACCACTTTTAGAGAACCACCTTTAATTCATTATTTTTCCAGCTAATTTAATCTCAAAATCTCCTGATCCATTTGGGTTTACGAGCTTCTTCTACATTAATATATTCGTGGAGATCAGGAGCTTCAAGGAAACCTTAAACGTATTTAACATTAACAAAAGAGATCATCTTTTTTCACACTTTTTATTTCTTGATGATTTAATTCTTTTTGGAAGGGCCTCATCCCACACATGAGATGCAGCAAGTTCCCTTTGATGAAGCCGAAAAGTTCACTAAGAAGCAAAGATGATATCATAATATATATATATATATATATATATATATATATATTTATGCAATGTGAATTTGCATGCATGGTTCTAAATCTCGGCCTAGATTAGGGGTGTAATCGGTTCAGTCTGTTTTTTGGTAAAATTTAAGACCGACCTAGTATGCATTGGTTTTATATTTTTAAAAATCGATTACACACCGATTATCACTCTAAACCGGTACTTCCGGTTTTACCGGTTCTGGTCAGGTTCAATTTGATTTTCTGGTTTTAATAAAAGCAAATTTGTAAAACAAAAATGTTTATAAAAAAAAAAAAAAAAAAACTGCAAATTTGTAAAAAAAAAATGTTTAAAAAAAAAACTACTTTAAAAAAATATGTTTTATACTTTTATTCCAAAATCTGTTACTATACAAACAATCAGAAAAATATTATATCCAAATTCATTTAGAAATTAAAAGATTAAAAATAAAGAAGCATGTAGATAGATTTATGCAATCGGTAATAAATCCAATGCATTTACATGCAGGGCAAGATAGACAACAAATTAATCGATAGATTAATCAATAGTATAACATAGTTATAAGCCAGTTACGTACAAAATGAAGATATATAGATTGGATTAGAGGGTCCTTTCATTTATACATGGGTTGTTTTTGCTAGTTATGTTATTTTATAAGAAGAAATATTGCATCCGGCCTCAACAATCACACCTTAGCTTTACTAGTCACTACAACAGAATGTGTCTTTTGCGACAGATGAAACTGTCACCAAAAAAGGGCAATCGTCATTAAACATATTTGATGATGGTTTGAAACCGTCACCACAACCGTCACCTAAAGTGCGTCACAGAAAACATTTGGTGACGGTTTACTGTTCAACCGTCACAAAAAATATTTTTAACGACGGTTGGAAGTGTTCCGTTCGGTACAACGTTCGAACGTTCATGTTTTTGTGACAGTTATAAACTGTCACAGAAAATAACGTTCGGACGTAAAATAAAACGTTCGGACGTTATACCCGACCGATTGGCGTTCGAATGAGAGAATTTGACGTTCGCTGAATATCGTTCGAACGTATAATATTTACATTCGGATGTTCACCCGACCGATTGGCGTTCGAATGAGATAATTTTACGTTCGTTGATTATCGTTCGAACGTAATATATTTACGTTCGAATGTTAATGCGTCCGAACATTAACTATAATAAACGTTCGAATATTTATTCGAACGTAAACGTAAATGTTCAAACGTAGCGCGTATAATATTCGGACGCATTATACATAAGCCTACAGGATTGTGAGACGGTCAATTAACAGTGACGAAAATATGATATTCTTTCTGATTCCTCTTAAAGTTAAAGTTATCTAAATTGTCATTATTAAGTATCAATATTATATTTCGTGACTTTATCAATTTCAATTTAAAGTTTTACAATTTCAGTTTATTTTTAAATTAATTTATAATAAAATTTTATTAATATATATATATATATTATGTTTAAAGCATATGATCATCAATTAAATTTTCATGTTTAAGATTAAACTTTTATTTTATAAATTATAATAATATTATCTTATATATAATTATAATTTTTATTATTATATATATATATTATATATAATATATTATATTATGTTTAAAAAATTGGTTCGGGCCGGTTTTTTCATTACAAAAACCAGTTCCGAATCAGATCGTGTCCAAAACCAGATCGATTCGACCGGTTTGTCCGATTTTTCGAGTTTTTTTTACATCCCTAACTTAGACTCTCATAGATACATTTACGAATTACGATCAACAACGACACTAAGCTAATATATGAAAAACAAAATGCTATATACTACAACTTGATTTTACTACTATTCTATGTTAACGTGACATTATATATTAATTATTAAGTAATTTTTAGAGAGGGAGAGAGAGAAACTTTGCTTACAAAGAGAAGTCACAAAAGTAAAATTTACAAATTGATGTGATTCTACGGTAAAAAAAAGGTTTGCAATTTAATGTATCACAACAAGTTATATCAGTCTGTGAATTAATTTTTTAGTTATCTTTGTAAATCTAGCCTTTTTTTTCATTAAAAATAAGAAGAAGAAGAAGAAGAATTATTTATGTAGTAGTTGATGTCTAATACAATATCAATATAATATGACCAAGTGAGCTTAACATATATCTAGGTAACATAAATCATATAAAAATAAGATAACTTATAGATTTGTGTAGGTGAGTAGCTACAGCTAGCTGCCTATTAGTGAAGAGTTTTGCTATTCATGATCTTCATATACCACACATCACATTTATTTAATTTTTTTATTCTTTTTAAGTTAATTGATTTCTTCTACTCATCATTTATACTCTACACATTTAGTAAGAAAAAAATAAAAAATATATAATATATAATATATGATGTAAAGATGATAAATATAATTTTTTATTAAGTAAAATAAAATTTTCAAGGCTCTTCATATCTATTAGCTATAGCCCCCATGGCATTGGGCCTCATCGTCGTCACACTATTTTTCTTAACAAACTTGGCCGAACGTGTAGGCACTGTCTGAAAATTATGGCATTCTGAACCAGGCCTAAAGCTTAATTGGCTCTTTAAATGATCATTTTCTTACTTTCCAAATTATTTTCGGGAAAATGATGTTGTATTACCAAAACCCTCTGTCCCAATCTTAAAAGTCTCATTTGGATTCAAGAATTATTCTAATTTATCTCATCTCATTTCATCATTTAAATTTTTTTAAAATTTTCACATAAAATATAATAAACAATTCAACTTTTTTAAATTTTAAAATAATAATACTATTAATAAATAATATTCTAATAATATTTTATTTAATTTTTAATTTTTATCTAAAATCATCTCATCTCATCTGACTATCTAAACCTCAGCTCAATGGTTTCAGTTGCTTTTTGTGTTACTATTGCCAATGAAAAGAGTCAGGAATCCTCTTTACAGGAATATGATATAACGATATTATTTTATTATCCAATGTATATTTTGTTATATTTACGAGCAAATTTCTAGATGCAAAAATAAAAATCAACCTCTTCTGTTGTGAAATTTTAATTATACTCGCAAGTGCACAAATTGTATTGAAATATAGTTTTAGCAAGAACGAGATCCAATCCACAGAGATTTCTAAAAACGTAGAAAACCAATCAAATATAAACTAAATAAATTGTTATATAATTCAGAAAGATGAGTTGTAAAATACAATAAGAAATTAAGAATTAAAAAATTAATTAATCAAAATAAGAAATAATTAAATTAATAAACTAATCACAATAAAAAGAACTAAAATAAAAAATCTAATCCAAACAACGAATAAAATATAAATGGAGGATGAATTAAGGTTTCGGAATCCACATCATTAATTCATAATAATATATTTATGATAATTGATTCTTCCCGAACATCTACATGATATTCTAGAAATCAATCTTGTTATCATGGAAAATAACATCGTTGATATCCTTCTTCGCTCAAAAATATAAAATTAAATCATCACTTGTATCTGTTAAAACAAATCGCAAGAAATATAAGATTTTATTTTTAACAAAATTATAGATTAAATTCTCAATTGATTAAGATTATTCCAGATCATAAGAAAAACATGATTGAACTTTGGAAGGGCTTCAATACCCATAGGGGCATGCGGGGTGTTTTCTAGGGCCTGGACCTGCATGGTCCAACAAAACACTCAACGCCTAAATATCCCCTAACCCAGCAGGGTTCAAGTTGAATAGATAAAAAGAATGTCTGCCAATTATCCCAATATTGTTAAGATGTCTATCCATTCAAAACAGACAGATAATTTTGAGAAACGAGAATTTAAGTTTCAAATAACAGATGAGACAGTTAACCCTTAGTTTTCTTATTCTGTGAACAACTTTTATTTCCTTTATTGTTCCGAAAAAAATTTATTCATTGTTTATTTTTTTATCATCTTTTCATCATTTTATAATATAGCATTAAATGATAGATTCACAGATAAAATATAATAAATAATTTTTAATTATCTAATATCACATCATAAGATAATAATTAAAATTAAAATAATGAGTAGTATTATTCTAATAATATTTTATTTGACTATTATTATCTTCTTTGACGGGCCTTGGGATGCCTAATGCACTTTTTTTTTTTTTTTTGATAAACAAACATTCATTCATTCATAAAACCTCAGAAAATATTGTTTTGATCAATCCAAAGAGAATGATTAATAAAAGTAGGAACATGCTCCCACCACATAGAAATATTATCAACATTCCAAGCATAATGTGCTAATCTATGAGTAGCCCATTCCCCATTCGATGCACATGTTGGACTTCAACCTCTTGAAAATGTTTAAGCAACCTCTTAGCTTCCATAATAAGATTACCATCTACTGACAAGGAATCTTGTTCATTATTAAGTTCTTGAACCAGAAACATACAGTCACTCTCAACAAGAAGTTTTGAAAACCCCAAGTGGACAATCAATTGTAAACCTCTTAATAAGGCCAACAGTTCAATGGTAGATGGATTTTCTACCTCATTTTCAATCTTGCTTGCAGCCATCACTAGTTTACCTTTGTCATCGCGAAGTACCACCCCCAGACCAGCCTTTCTCACATCTGAAAACACAGCTTCATCCACATTCAATTTTAGAAAACCTCTTGGAGGAGGATTCCAACTGCATGCTCTTTTGGCATTCTGAGTTGATGAACTTCTTAAGTCAGTAAAAGTTTTATGCATAGACAGGGAGTGGTTAATAACATGCTCGGGCTGAAGCAAGAGTTGTTCCATCTGCATCTTATTGCGTCTAAACCACAAGCCCTAGGTTATAAGAAAAAACAGTGTGAATTCTGACTTTGTTCCTCTATCAAGAATAAAATTTATAATAGCCAAGAAATCCAAATCTGGAGGTAGCTGCTGCATAACAGGTACATAATTCTTCCATAAACCTTTGAAAGATGGACAATACACTAAGGCATGATGAACATCCTCAGGGGTTGCCTTGCAGAAACAACACCTATCTTCCACATCTACTTTCTTCTTTTTCAAGTTATGAAGAGTAGGCAATATGTCTTTACAAGCTCACCATGCAAAAATTTGAATTCTATTTGGCACCTGCATCTTCCACAACATTTTCCACAACTTCCTTTGGTCTGTAGCATTTGAGCTCTCCCCCTCACTGCTGCTCCATAGGTCTTGTAAGTCTATATGCACTTTTGACACTAAAAACCCCATTCTTTTCTTCTGTCCATATCCATTTATCTTCATACTGGTTGGATGACAGCCTTATTTTCAAAATGACAGCTGCTACAATTGGATTAAAGAGAGTTCTAATATGATCCATCCTCCATCCTCTTGTTTCTGGATCAATTAGAATGTCCACTGTCTCATCCATGTCAATACCTTCCATCGAGATCAATTCATCCACCAAAGGCTTGTGGCCAGGAATCCAAGCATCCTTCCAGATATGGATATATTCTCCCGATCCCACTCTCCATCTGCAACCTTGCATTAACCACTTTTTGGCTTCCCATGTCCTTCTCCATGCATAAGAGGGGTTTGGTCCTAGCTTGGAGTCAAAAAAATCCCCTTGTGGAAAGTATCTTGCTTTAAAGATTCTGTGTAATAGGGAGCCCTCAGTTTGTAAAATTTTCCATCATTGCTTAGCCAAAAGTGCCATATTAAAAAGCTGTAAATCCTTAAAGTCTATCCCTCCTCTAAACTTAGATTGACACATTCTATTCCATTCCATCTAATGCAATTTTTTCTCATTGTTTTTTTGTCCCCACCAGAACCTTGCCATCATCCTCTCTAAATCCTTATAAAAGCTAGCTGGTAGCTTGAAGCAACTCATGGCATATGTGAGGATGGATAAGGCAACAGCTTTGATCAACACCTCTCTTCCCCCTAAGACAACAACTGTTCTTTCTAGCTTTGTAATTTATTCCAGACCCTAACTCTTGATCTCAGCAAGGGCCCTTGATTTTGACTTACCAACCATGTTAGGCAAGCCCAGGTACTTTTCATACTGTTGAAAAGAGCTGACACCCCACAAACTCATAAGCTCTATTTGTTTATCCTCTCTCACATTCCTTGAGAAAACCATAGTAGTTTTTTGTCTATTAATACTCTGACCAGAGGCAAACTCATACTTGTGAAGAATAGATTGAATATTCCTTGTTGTACTAACATCGGCCTTACAAAAAATGATGCTATCATCTGCAAAAAGAAGGTGGTTAATCTCCAGAGCTCCCCTACACACACGCAACCCCCTAACAGTGTTGTCCCTTTCAACAGTTTTTAACAAACTAGTTAAGCCCTCTGTGCATAAAAGGAAGAGGTAAGGGGATAGTGGGTGCCCCTTGCCTTATCCCTCTACTTGGAAAAATAGGACCTAATGGCAAACCATTCACCAAAACTGAGAAAGAAACAATACTAATACACTGCATGATTAACTTCACAAAGCTATGAGCGAAGCCAAGCTTCAACATGATAGTTTCTAAGAAACCCCATTCCACCCTATCGTAGGCCTTGCTCATGTCCAACTTCAAGGACATATACTCTGTTTTCCTTTCATTTTATTCCTTAAGTAGTTCACATGCTCATAAGCCACTAGCACATTATCAGTTATCAACCTTCCAGGCACAAAGACTCCTTGTGACTCAGAAATAACAGAGGCCATTACCCTTTTTAGCCTATTTGCAATAACCTTAGAAACCAACTTGTAGATTACATTACAGAGGCTAATAGGGCGAAAATCAGCAACCATTTCACAACATTTCTTCTTAGGAATCAAACTAATAAGGGTATGATTAAGATCAGGAGGCAACACACCTGAATTTAAAGACTAGAGCACAGCTGAGGTCACTGAGTTGCCCATGACATGCCAAGACTTTTGGTAGAAAATTGGTGACATCCCATATGGTCTGGGTGCCTTTGTTGGATGCATTTGTTGTAGAGCCTCATTAACTTCATCAGTAGTATAAATCTTAGTAAGATCCATATTCATCTCATCATTAACCTTCTGCTCTATATTCTCCAGAATATTCAGATGTCCCCTCTGTTCAGAAGCAATAAAAAGGGTTCGAAAAAAGTCCACAACCAGATCATTCATGTGCTCACCCTCATACCATAGACCTCTATCATCTTTTAACTTTTTAATAGAGTTTTTCTTCCTTCTTAGAGAGGCTTTAGAATGGAAATACCTAGTATTTTGATCACCCTTCTTTAGCCAGTGCATCTTGGATCTCTATCTCCACATAACCTTTTCCCTTTCTAACCAGATTTGAACCTCATCTCTAGTAGCCTTCAGTCTCACATGTGATGGTTCTATTTGATGTAGTTGTTCTAGTCTCTCCCTAGCACCATTCAATTGTTGTCTGACATGTCAAAAGCTTGACTTATTCCACCTAAGCAATTTCTCACTGCAGCCTTTAATCAGACCCATAACATCCAACATACATGCACATTTATGATGTGATCAGAAATTGCTTAGGTTAGTAACATCCAACCTAAGCAATTTCTGATCACTCTCCTGCAGCCTAATGCACGTTTTTGATGACAGTGAGAGATGTGAAATATATGGTTTTTCTTCTTCAATCGAAAATTCCTTTATTTTTATTTGTATTTGGGGTCACAAAGAGATAAATAAAAAAGCAGAGTAGAAAATGGAAATGAAAGAAGAGGCTCACGAACGAAAGAATGTCTTGCGATATGGAATTTAGGAAAATATTAAACTTTTAGATTTTTAAACACATTTTGGGAACTTTGAGAAACATTTCCATTTTTTTTTTTTTGGGTTAAAACCAAAATCAATCTCAAAACTTTTTTAACGATTTGCAAAAAGCTCTCTATTCTCTAAGGCTTGGTTTGAATGGTGAGTTGAGATAAAATAAAAGTTGAATAAAATATTATTTTTATTTTAAAATTTAAAAAAGTTGATTTATTTATTAGTATTTTGTTTAAAAGTTTAGAAAAATTATAATTAATTAGATTAGATGAGTTAAACTGATTTCATTATTCAAATTTCAAACCAAACCTAAATCTTCAATTTTGGCGTTGGAATCCTTGGATGCCTTTTAGAATTAACTCCTTTTATTTGAATGCCCTTAAATTCATTCCTTGGAGCATTTGCCCTGTAGCCTATTTTTAGACCCATGGTTGGGATGAGTTGAAAATGGAAAACTTTGACTTCTATGGACCTATTGTGCAACGAAGCCTTGCATGACTTTTTTTTTTTTTTTTTCGAGAATAAGGTTCACATTTTATTCATAATAGTGAACATACAAATATGACTTAAAAAGTCAATTACAAACGTTAATAGCTCACCATCACACTTTCGTGGCTGACATGGTCTAGTCCAGACGACAGATCTCTAAAGATCTAAGTCTAAAGGATCTGTCGTGTACATCTCTGTCCCCGACAGAGTAATGACAAAACCCATACCCCGATAATGCAGAGTAGGGTGCACCAACCCCATACACCGCCTAAACGGAGAGGGGAGAACACACCGATCAAGGTCCGACGGGACAATTTTTTTTTTTTTTTTTGGATTTTCATTACAAAAAAGAAGAACAGGACACGAAATAAAATACAAAGAAAAAACTACTGTAACCATGGACACAGAAATTGCTCCCAGCGGCTGCGGTGGCACGTGCAGAACACGCGCCACCCTGGGAGAAAACCGTCAGCCGATCTTGGAGGATCCAGACTCACAGAACCCAGTGGCGCCGCGCGTGACGATGGCAGAGGGCCTCCTGGCAGCGTGAGAGAGCCACTCGCCAAACGTCTCCGATATCTTCTAGCCGCGCGTGTGAGCAACTCGCCGCTCCGTTTGGAGCCGCCTTCAGTAGTCTTGAAGATCGGCGGCTGGGCAACGCCATGGAGAGGCGCGTGCTGATCTATGTTTACCGGAAGATCTAGATCCGCGTTTCTCTCTTATTTAGCCTGCAAAATACAACAAAAAAATAAAATGGAGCACTACACAGAGGGTCCGGAGGGTAGGGAGAAAGAGAAAGAGGGGGAGGAGCCGAAGCTCCCACCCCCTCGAGTCAGATCTGGAAACGGGTTTGGTAGAGAGGAAAAGTTTGACTAGAGGAAAAGTTGGACGAGTGAAGCCTTGCATGACTTGAGCATGTTTGGATAGTGAAAACATTTTATTTCATATAATTTCATCTCATCATTATAAAATTTTCAAATTCTCACACAAAATATAATAAATAATTTAATTTTTTTTTCAAATTCCAAAATAATAATAATATTAAAAAATAATATTCTAACAATATTTTATTCAACTTTTAATATTTATCTAAAACTATCTCATATCATCTCACTATCCAAATCGCACATTAGAAACATGCCTATTGCGCAATGATGTGTATGGCATATGAGTTGAAGAGGATATAAAAAATGGTGGGGCTGCTAGAGAACCATCATTAGGCCTGTAAAAATAAACCGGCCCGAACCAATTGATTTGGTCTGGGACCGGTTCCTTTATTTTAAAAACCGGTTAAAATGGGTTCGATTTCGATTTTAGGTTTTTCGACACCAGACCAGTTCGTATGTATATATATAATTAATTTTTAATATTATATATAATTAATTTTTATATTATATATAATTTTATATAATATATATGAAATAATGTTATATTATAATGTATAACATAAAATTTAAATCTTAAACATGAACATTTGTTTGATCATATGTTTTAAATATAATATATATATATATATATTAATTACATTTTATGGCCTAATAAATTCTCAACATATTCTTTTTAATAAATGCATTAGTAATACTAATACTAAAATTGGAAAACTGGACCGAACTGGAAAAATCGGAAGTACCGATTTAGGAGGGTAACCGATGCGATATTGGTTCTTGAAAATGCAAAACCGGTGTATACCGGTTTGGTCTCAAAATTTGTCCAAAACCAGACCAAACCGAACCGATTACACCCCTAACCATCATGTATAGAGTTGGTTGGAGGATTCCGTCTACAGTGGTGGGTGGCGGCAAATCTAAGGTTAACCCTATGTTAACAAAAGGAAATAAATTTGAAATAAAGCTATAAAACACCAAAATAAGCTTGAAAGAGGACAAAAAACACCGAAATACAGAGAGTAATGTCGCATGGCCAATACACATTTGATGATATTTTGCTGAACTTTTGGGTTGTTTTCAGTGCATTTGTGAGTGAGGAGTTTAGCTGGTCGCAAGTGACGTTGTTCGGTTGCAGTGTGGCATAATATGCGTGGTTTTGGTGGGCACCAATCGCCAATCGGAAAGAATTAGGCAATCGCCAAAGGCCCCTACCCCCATAAGGGCCCCCAAATAACAGATAGTTTTTCTTGATTTTGCTTCTTGGAAAAGAGAAAATGGCAACACAACCAATAGAATATGACAAAGGGACACCTCCATTTGACACAGCGAAAATGTGCACTTTATAATGTTAATCTTCCCATCTCTGTATCTGGCTCTCTCATATATATTAATTGCTCAAAGTACTCTCAATCATTCTCACTTATTTCATCTTTCATTCTTTCTTTTTTCATATTTTTTCCCCATTCGTTATCACGTTTTAACTGTTTACATTTTTTAGTTCTTTTACTTCATATTTTCATCTCTCTCGTTCCTCCCTCCTCTCAATATATTCCATCAATTTATCCATTTTATTTTTTATTCCTTATCACACAGTTACTTCTATTGACTCTTTTTGCGTATTAGAAGAATAACTTTTAAATAAATCTCGAATATTATATATTTATATAATAATTTATTTTAAGTTTTTGCCTTAGCCTCGCTTTACTGGGCCGCCCCTGAGTGAGAGAGAGAGAGAGAGAGAGAGTGTGTTTTTTATAAGATAGTGGAAGGAAATAAAGACAAGGAAAAAAGGTTTAGAAAGCTTCTCCCCCTCTTTGGTAGGCGAATGATTTGCTGGGACGGGCGTGCTATATTTTATACAAAGGAGAGTGAACTCAACCTTACGTTGATGCATCATGCCTTAACGACCTGCAAGTAGAAGAAAACTCAGAAAACCCAGTGGGGATGCTTCCGATGTTTAAGTTAACGAAGAGATAAGCTCTTTCCATGATTGATGAATCTATGAATTAAAATCAATAGTACGTACATAATAGGCTATTTATAAGGGCTGAGATGTTCTATTATGGTAAAACCAGGCACGATTCTTAGTGCTCATTTTGGTATGTTACCTTTTATAGCACAATTTTAATAGCACCCACCGGCGCGGATATCTCGTTTGGACTTATCTCTGTAGACTCATATCACCTCGGGATACGGTTGGCTAAGTTTTAATTTTGGTGACGTCTTTTTAGGATTTATCTTTATAGATTGATCCCAATATTAGATGGTTGTAGATGGTTATTTTTATTCCATACGGTGCGTTTTGATGTAGCTTTATCCTTTAGTCACCCTCTATCATGTGAATCTCACGTGACCGGGACCTTTAGTCACCAATTATTCCTTCCTCGCCCACTATCCTAGCATGTTCCTCTACTCATATGATCTGTGGCTCTTTCCTCACCCATAAAGTGTATTTTTACCCTATAGTTACTTGATAAATTCTTGCCGCACGTGCACCAACAGGAATTTTCCTTTTTTTCCCAACAGGGGTTTTCTTTTTTTTTCTTTTCTAGACTTATCTCTTTTCTTATATGATAAGTCTCCCCGAACATGTTTTCCTTTGCATATCATGTGGGATCTGTGCCTTTATTCACTATCCTATCATGCAATGCTAGATTCAATGACCCATCTAACACGTTTCTTTATGCAACACAGAATATGGGATTTGTTCGCCGTGTCCCTTCTACTTTTGGCACGTTGCTCTCTTCATTTGGTTCCAACCCCTGCGTCCTTTGCCATTCCACCTTCCCAAAACTGTCAGCATCTTATTCTTCAGCTTCTCTCATTCTCTTTTCTTGCTCTAAATAACTTTTTCATTCACCTAAGTCTTCCTTCTCTTGCCTTCAAATCTCCCTGTGCTTTTCTCAAATGGCTCCCAGAAATGTTTCTCAATACGCTTCTCGTCAAACATCTGGTGGTCTCATGGACCTGAATCCTCTCAACCCGCTACCTCTGAGCAAAACCGTCGGGTGGCGATCACTTCTCAAAAACTTTGGACTCTATGAGGGAGTGGTTCGACATTCCTAACTCACTTAGGTTGAACCTTTCCTACTCCTGTGACGGTATAGTCAGTCTCGACAGGACTGCAAGGCATGTCATTCTTAATATAGGGATGTTCCAAAAGGGGTTGAGGCTTCCCTTTTGTCACTCCCTCCAAGAAGTTCTAGATTTCTTGGAGACGGCTTTTACTTAGTTGTTGCCAAATGCCCGGAGGATTCTAATGTCTTGTTATGTGGTGTGGAGGCAGGCTCTCGAAGAAACCGGAGTTGAGAATCCAAACTTGGTTGGCTGCTAATTTTTCTACATCCATGGCATGCGGAGGCATGATGGGAATCAATGCACCCTCCGCTCACCTACTAGTTACCGTGTTATCCATTAGGAGTCTTGGTACTCCCATGTCAAGAATTGGAACATAACATTTTTCTGTGCATAAGGGGAAGGTTGGAGTTCTTGATTGGCGAGGCTACCCAACATGAGTTTTCGATCAGGTCCTCTTAGCGTGCAGTTCTAGATGGTCGTTGCTTTGTGGTGACCCCTACGCTTAATGTGATATTGCATCTCGATCTTGCTTACACATGGGTTAAGGAGAACCCCAACTTTTCCAATTCTGATCTTGATCTTACTAGGGAGAATATCAATTGCTTTCTAGTCATGTTGGATCGGTATGGTGTTATTGGCTACTTGGTTTCAGGGCCTATGAGTCTTAGGTAAACCTATGACCGTAAGAGGGCCGCCTTCCTCTTCAAACCCCAGGGGAAAAAGATCTTGCACAGAGGAGCCCGAACTGCGGTGAGATTCCTGTGCACGAGCCGACCCCACTAGTTCTAAAGGGGGAGGGGTGCCGTCTCTGCTTTTGAAGGTGGATGAGAGAGCTAGCAACCTCCACCTTCATTACACGCCGACTGCCTTGCGAATATGATAGGGGCCCAGGATTTGGATTCACTCTTGGATCCCAATTTTTTTACGTGATTCTAGACACTTTCTTGGGCTCCTTCCCATATCCTTCTCTTGAGAGGTTTGTGTCATCTTCCTCTTCTTCCCCGACTTCTAGTGTCTTGGTAGAGGTGATAAAGATGAGGGAAGGAACAGGTGCCCAAAGCACCACTGAAGGTGTGATAAAATGAGTTAGGGCGTATGTCAGGCCCTCTAATTGCAATGAACAGTCCACGACACCGGCCCTTGGTGTTCTGCTGGGCGTCAGTGATTTTGTTAAAGGAAAATTTGCTTATACTAAGGGGCATTCCGTTATGCCAGTGAGGCTTCTCAAAGTGATGCTCCAAGTATTGATGAACAAGGAATGGTTCTAGAGGGTGTGTCGGAGCAAAACAAGGTCCCTGTGGATTCATGGCCTAAGTGTTTGGACAATGACATTGTGTTGCCCCCAGGCTTGCCTTCTTCAAACTAGTGTCCTCTAGGGGTGACTACTATTAAGGGTGTTGTCCGAGGATCTCCGCCTTATCCAGATACCTGCTGCCCAGAGCTTGGTGAAACTTCTAGCCCGCCTGTTGCTGGGTGTGACCTTGTCCCAGAGAGCTTTGCAAGTTGGGATTTGGTCTCCTCCGATCTACATGTTGAGTCTCCTCTTGGTGCACCTTCATCATCTAAAGGCACGTCACCTTTCACCGGAAGTCCTCCCTAGGTGCCCATTTCCAAAGACATTCCTTAGAGTACTTCACCTTGTCCCTTGTGTCTTGATGCAAATTGCTTGCTGCCTCCTCCCCTCAACCTTGAGGCTAGTGAAACTTTTAACCCTTTTGTTGTGGAATTTACCTGGGAGCTTAGTGAATTCCTCACTCTGGCTACCTTATTCATTTGCGGGTTTTATGCATGTCACTGTTTGGATTTACCTTATACTTTCCGCGAGGACTATCCTCTCTGGCTCAGTGGATCACCCAGAGCTATAGCCATTAAGTGACAAGTTAACAAGGAGTTACAAGCTAGGTTGGAGGAGGTATCCAAGGTTGCCCAAGTGGAGAAATATCATAGTACAATATGTTTGCAACGAGAGAAGAATCACGAAGACAACTTTCCAATGACCTTAATTATGCCCAGGCGGAGCTAAAGGACCTCACAGTCCGTTACGGGTCCTTTCGGGAAGAACTCCACAAGGCCAATGGTAGATATGTGCATCTGGTTGAGCATAATGAGGCCATGCGGGGGAAGTTGGCAATGGCCTCGCAACAAACTTGGATCTACATGGTGTCTTTCCTAATGTGGCGGCCTTGGCCATACTGGATTATCCACGGGATGATGTGATGTCGGACACGTTCTTCACCCAACAGGTTCCTCTTCCTGATGGTGGCCCATGAACCTAGGGTCGAGGCATGTTCCTTCCTTTGTTTTGTGTTGATAATCTTGAAACTCGTATAGTTTGTTTTAGATTTATCTTGTAATTAACTTACCATGTTATGTACATAATCTTTTGGTGTTCGATGTATGTTTTTGGCCTATTGTACATGCGAACCTTGTTTTTGTCCTTTGTTTCCTTTTATCCCGCTGGCCAATCTGATTGTTGTTTGGGTGAAGGCTAACTCCGGTCTCATGCATGTACGTTGGCCTTTGGTCGCTGCCAATTGGTGGGAGTGTTAACTCTAACCACATGGGCATTGTTAATACTCAGTTGTTCGCCCCCAAGGGACACGTTGTGGGAGCAGGAGATTTTCTCGACCACAGTTTGGGCAACTACTAACCTTGGTCGCATGCATGTGCGTTAGCCTTTGGTCGCCACCGATTGGTGGGATTGTTAACCCTAATAGAATACTCGCTGTTAACACTCGGTTGTTCGCCTGAGGGGCGTGCTAAGGGAACAGGAGTTTTTGTCAACCGTAACTTGGGCGATGTCTAACACCGGTTGCATGCGTCTGCGTTAGCCTTTGGTCACTGATTGATAATTGCGAGTGTTAACCTTGATTGCATATGCGCTATTAACATTTGGCTGCTCGCTCGAAGGGCTCTAACGTTCTTGCTGAAACTCATTTGAAATGAGTCATTGCATGAAATATTGTGAACTCATAATTAGGTTTTTTTATTTCATATCCAAGTTACAAGGTATTAGCTAGACAAAAATTTTTCTTCAAGTGTTCTACATTCCATGGGTGTGGCAGTCTCTTTCCGTTCATGTCCTTTAAGTGGTATGAGCCTAGCCTATTGTTTGCTACTATGACTAATGGTCTTTTCCAACTAAGTTTGAGCTTTCCCTATTCTTGCCTCTTGGAGGTTGTCCCAGCTTCTCTCAACACAAGGTCTCCAACATTGATTGCCCAGTGCTTGACTTTCTTATTGAAGTATTGCATAGTTCTTCTCCTATAGGTTGCTGCTCTTACCTCTGCCTCTTCTCTCATTTCCTCCAATAGGTCCAGGTTGCCTTCCAAGCCTTTGTCGTTTGACTCTTCACAATAGTGTAGGACCCGACGACTTGGCATGCCGATTTCCACTAATATCAAAATCTCACTACAGTAGGTCATCGTGAATGGGATTTCTCCAGTTGTGGTCTTCATGGTAGTTCTGTACACACACAGCACCCTTGGAAGCTCTTCAGCTTGTGCTCATTTTTTTCGGCTAGCTTCTACTTCACTCTACGGAACACGAACTTGTTCATCGTCTCTAATTGCCATTTAGCCTAAAGACAGTCAATGGAAGAGTATTTGACCTTGATTCCCAACTCCACACACCAATCTCTGTAATGGTCGTTCGTTGTCTAAGGCTAGAGACCGTGGTATGCCGAATTGACTCAAGATGGATTTCCAGAGAAGTTTTATGATGCTTCCAATCGTGATTGTCACCAATGCCTCCATTTCTACCCACTTCATGAAGTAGTCAATGGTGACCACTCTGAACTTGACACCTCCCTTTCCCAACGGCATAAGTCCTACAATGTTGATTCCCCACTGTGCGAAAGACCATGATGTCGTTATTGTGGTTAACTCTTTCGGCACGCTGTGAGGCACAATCGCATTTGACTGAACATACTTCCTAACGAACTCCTTCGCATCCTTCAGTGTGTGGGGCCAATAGTATCCTACTCTCTTGGCATTCTACACTAGGGCTCTACCATCAGAGTTATTCCCACAGACTCTTTCGTGTATTTCTACCCTTAGATACTGCACTTCCTCTATAGAGATACTATGCAAGAGTGGAGCAGAGAAACCTCCTTATATAATACCCCTTCTATAACGGTAAATCTAGTTGCCCTAGATTTCATTTTCCACACTTCCATTCATTCGTTCGAGAGTTCCCCTAGGGTCAAGTATGTCGCCACATCGTGTGCCCACTAAGGCATAGTTGCTCCTACTGCTAATACTTTGCTTCCAAAAGATAGGGTCTCCAATACCTACATCGTTATGTCCTATAGGGGAAGGAGCCCTCCATTCCTAAGGCGACTCGTGCGAGCTTTTCCACCAACCAATTTTCTTCGTGCAGTATTTGTCAAATGCTTAAGTATTGGAATCGGTCATGCCACTCCCATACCCATTACAAATACATTTTCAGCCTTTCTCCTCTCACCAGGTACTCCCCCATCACTTGGTTCACCACTAGCTAGAAGTCTACATATATGTCAACTTCGTTTGTGCCCAACCTTTTGGCCACGACAAGTCCTGCCAAAAGTACTTTATACTATGCTTCATTATTGGTTGTCTCGAACACTAGTGTCACGATGTAACGAATTTCTTCGCCTCTTTCGGTTACAAGGTAAAGGCCTACTCCCCCGCCACTACGACATAAGCAGCTATCAACATACACTTTCCAATGGGTTCCTTTCAGTGCCGCCTGTGGCTTTTCTAGGAAATTAATAAACTCTGCAACAAGTTTCACTAGGATTATTTCCTTCATGGCTCTTCTCGGCAAGTAATTGATGTTGAGCTCACTAAACTTGATTGACCAATTCACCAGCTGACTCGACGTGTCAGGCCTGTGTAAGACTTTCTTCAAAGGGCATTCTATCAGCACTAAGCCTGGAATTAGGACTTTAATCGGTGCATTGCCACCATTAGAGAGGACGCTAGCAACTCCACTTGTGGATAGGGGTGAGCACTGACTTAGTCAGAGTTCATGGACTCCAACTCCAACTCCAACTTGTGTAGGTTCTAATCCGACTTCAACTCCGACTTGTAGGAGCAGAGTTGGATTTGGGCTTTCAGCTTTGGGCTTCTTCTTTTTTAGCTTCATATTTAGCCCATTTAAAAAATAATTTTTTGTGTGCTTTCAAATATCAATTTTTTGAAAAAATTAAAAATTAAAACTAAATCATTCGCTGCTAATTTACTTCTATACTAAGAAAATGAAGTCTCCTCTCTGGTTTTGCCTTTGGCGATTCTAGAGGTGGTGTTTTCAAATTTCGAAGGGAGTGTGTGTGGTAGCCCCAAAGCTACGCAAGATGGAAGATTTGGAAGATCGATGGAAACAACTATGCCTCTATTCGGAGGAAGAGGTAGTTCTTGAGTTACCTGTTGAGGAAGAAGAGGAAGTACTATGTAAACGTGAACGTAGTCTCATTGGGAAAGCATGCAGTGATCATGTTATTGGAAAAGATCTTATTTCAAATACGATGGCTAAAATTTGGAGGATTAGCAAAAGGGTTGTATTCCAAGAGGTGGATAAGAATGTTTTCGTCGTAACTTTTGAAACGCATGCAGATAAGAACAAAATCTTAAAAGGTAGGCTTGGCTTTTTGATAATATGTTGTTTCCCCTGCGTCCTTATGATGGTAGGCTGAAACCTACTTAGATTAAGTTTGAATCTGAGATCTTCTGGTTACAAATGCATAACCTACCTCTGGGGAAGATGACATAGGAATGTGGAGAGCAGATAGGTGCCTCTGCTGGCAAGGTTTTAGAGGTGGATGCAACGGATGATGGTGTAGGGTGGGGACGATTTCTTCGAGTGAAAATTGATATGCCTCTATTTAAACCTATTGCTCTTGGGAGATTTATTCACTCGATAGGTGGGAAGCTATGGGTGCCTTTTCAATATGAGAAACTTCCAAAGATCTGTTTCAGGTGTGGATGGCTGGTTCATGATGATGCTGGTTGTTCTAAAAGTGGACCAGGATTTGTCATGGATGATAACTTCTGTATGCAGTTTGGTGCATGGCTTCGTGCGGAGGGGAGTACCCTTCGTAAATTACCTCATTTGTCTCCTATTGCAAAGGAGGGCACGAAGGAGGGAGACGGTGGTGTGGTGATGGAGGAATAGGTTCATCAGACTACGGTGGTGGAGGAGATGCAGTTAGTACAGAATGAGGGGGTAGGTGGTCATGGTAGTGGCAATTTCACAGGCATGGATCTCGGAGAGGGTCAACTACTGTTCAACAATTGGATAGTGGAGGAAAGGATAAGCCGGTGCTGAATGAACGTGGATTCTGTTTTGGTAGTAGCAAGTTTTTAGGAATGAAATTCGGGAATGAGCCAACTTTACCTCAGGAATCTGAAAGTGTGGGACTTTCAAAACAGCGGATAAATGAGACCGATAGTAGTGTGCATGCTACTCCTTTTAACCCGCAAACTTCTGTTGAAAACACGATACAATAGAAAGGCCATGATGGGCTTTCGCGACCTGTCCAGACGAAGATGCCTAATAGGTTACAACACAAAGGGGGAAGGCCCAGCAACCCTGCATCCCAAGTCTCAACGGACTTAACGGCTTCTGTGTTAGATACATCAACCTATCGGTAGGTGGTACAGGTGAGTGAAAGTGATCCTATTCAGTGCTTACAGACGAAGGGTGGCAAGTGGAAGTGACGGGCCCGTCTTCAAGGCAAGTCTGCTTCACGACCTACTTCTCAATCTGGTCGAAAAATATTAGTTGATGAAGATGACGAATTGTTCCCAGATGCAATATGCTTGAAGAAAGGAAGACTTGAGGGGGATCCATAAAATGATTTGGCGGAGGCTGTGTGTCAGCCCCGCCAAGCATTATGAAAATTCTAAGTTGGAACTGTCAGGGGCTTGGGAACCCCCGAACAGTTCAAAGCCTTTGCTCCATAGTGAAGGCTAAAGGACCCGAGGTGGTATTTGTTATGGAGACGAAGCTATCAGTTCAGCGTGCATGATTAATAGCAACAAAAGCAAGGTATGACAATTGCTTGGGGGTGGATGCTATTGGCAGGAGTGGTGGTCTTATGCTTATGTGGAAACATGATAAAAATATTGAATTGCTTAATTACTCTAGTAGGCATATTAATGTCGTGGTTTCAGATGCTTGTGGTAAAAATAAATGGCTGCTTACTTGTTTTTATGGTCATCCAGAGGTTAGTCAGAGGAGAAGATCTTGGGATTTATTAAAATCTTTTAAACTTGTTCTATCAAGTTGGTGTGTCATTGGAGATTTCAATGAGATTCTCTCCAATGATGAGAAGGTGGGAGGCTGTGTGCGAAGTGAGAGTAAAATGGAGTTGTTTAGACAAGTTTTAGAACAGGGACGGTTACATGATTTGGGCTGGAGAGGGGAGAAGTACACGTGGAGTAATCCTCATGGAGATGCTACCTACACCAAGGAGAGACTTGATAGAGTTCTGGCTACTCAGAACTGGATAGATGGTAATAGTCAGTATAAGGTTGAATCTCTGGCAGCTATTTGCTCTGATCATCAACCTATTCTACTTGAATGGGGTTCGGGCAGTGCAATTTAGAGATGAGGTTCTAGTAGTTTCAAGTATGAACATAATTGGGGTAGAGAAGCTGGTTGTAGTGCTTTAGTAGCATTAGAATGGCGAAATGGAACTGTGGGGACAAATATGTTAGAAACTGTGCAGTCCAAGCTAAAGTATTGCAGTAAAGAACTAAAGAAATGGAGCAAGAACTTGGATAGTGAGAGAACTAAATTCATAAAGGAAAAATCAATATTGTTGGATTAGCTTCAACAAAATGAAGACCCGTGTTCTATGACTACTCAGAAACAGCTTCAGAAGGATATAGATTTTCTTCTGGATCAAGAGGATATCAAATGGAAGCAAAGGGCAAAGAAACATTGACTAGAAAAGGGGGATCGTAATACTAAGTTTTATCATGCATGTGTCAATCAGAGGAAGAAGAAAAATTCAATCCAAAAAGCTGTCACTGCTGAAGGGGTGCTTTTGACAAAACCTAGAGAAATTTTGCTTGGCTTTGGGAAGCATTTTTCTCAGGTATTTCTTTCTACTCATCCTCCTAGAGATATCATTTTGCAGTGTTTAGCAGGAGTGGATACTATAATTTCTGATGTCATGAGACTAGATTTGGAGAGGGGTTTCTCAAGTGCAGATGTACTATTTGCATTAAAACAAATGTCTCCTTTTAAATCCCCAGGGGCAGATGGGTTTAGTGCTAGTTTCTTTTTAGATCACTGGGATATTGTGGGAACGAATGTCTCTAATGTTGTCTTGGAGTTCTTGAGCAATGGAATTATGCCTGCAGGACTAAATCATACTTTGATTGCTTTGGTGCCAAAAGTTAATTATCCTTCCTCTATGCATGATTTTCGACCAATTAGCTTATGTAATGTATTATATAAGCTAATTTCAAAAGTCTTGGCAAACAGAATGAAAAAAGTGTTGTCTACGGTTATATCATGGAACCAAAGTGCATTTATCCCAGGTAGGCTCATAACTGATAATATTATGGTAGCCTATGAACTCCGTCATACTATGCAGTCTCAACAAAAAAGTAAGGTGGGAAGTTTGGCCATTAAATTAGATATGTCCAAAGCATATGACAGGGTGGAGTGGGATGTTTTGGAATCCATGATGTTGAAGTTGGGATTTGGTAACAAGTGCACAAGTTTGATAATGACTTGTGTAAAATCTGTTACTTATTCTATTAAGGTAAATGGGGTTCCAGGTAACATTATTTTCCCTTCTCGACGCCTTAGACAAGGAGACCCATTGTCTCCTTATTTATTCCTCCTATATACTGAAGACCTCAGTTCTTTATTCCAACAAGCTGAGAGAAATGGTCTTCTTAAGGGTGTTGCTGCTTCAAGGGGAGGCATGCCCATTAATCACCTTCTTTTTGCAGACGATTGTATCATTTTCTATGAAGCAAAGCAAGAGGAGTGGAGTCACGTAGAACAGATCCTATGGCTGTATGAGTGTGCTTCAGGTCAGACTATGAACAAGCAAAAAATGTCTATACTCTTTAGTTCAAATACTGTCACTGCAGCAAGGGAGTTGATCATTGAGTCTACAAATGGGGTACTATGTGGCAATTACAACAAGTATTTAGGCTTACCTACAATGGTAGGTAGGTCTAAGTACAATACTTTTAGATGTTTGAAAGAGAAGGTTTGGAGAAGAATTAATAGATGGAAAGCATAAATGTTATCGGCAGCAGGAAAGGAAATTCTTATAAAGAGTGTTTTGCAAGCTATTCCAGCATACACCATGAGTGTGTTTAGCTTACCATATGTTTTGTTAAAAGAAATATAAGCTATGATTTCTAGATTCTAGTGGAGTCACAAGAAAACAGGTAAAGGTATTCATTGGAGGAGTTGGGCAAGACTAGGGGAAGTAAAAAATAAACTCCTTAGTTTCAGGAATCTAACTAGTTTTAATAGGGCCCTATTGGCTAAACAAGTTTGGAGATTACTTCAAGCACAAAATTCCTTGGTGGCACAGATCTTCAAAGGGAAATATTTCCAAAATTGTAATATTTTGGACTCTAAGCCAGGTTATTCTCCTTCTCACATATGGAGAAGCATTTGGTCTTTTATTAATTTGGTCAAAGAAGGGGTAGTGTGGCGGGTCGGGAATGGACATAGCATTCAAGTATGGCATGACAGATGGCTTCCACAGCCTCTTATTTATCGAGTTCAAACTCCTATCAATAGACTATCTACAGACTCAACAGTGGCTGAGCTGATTGATGCTGAATCTTTAACATGGAAGACTGACTTAGTAGAAGGAGTATTTAACTCTGATGCGGCACAACTAATCTGTAGTATTCCACTCAGTCTGAGGAATGACAGTGACCAAATGATATGGGTGAGAAATGCAAAGGGTGTTTTCTCTGTGAAGAGTGCTTGTTTCTTGGATTGCCTTATGACAAAACAGTCTGTTGGTGAAGCTTCGAATGGAGTGGCTGTAGAAGAGCTATGGAGGAATTTATGGTAGTTACATGTTCCAGGGAAGATCAAACACTTTCTATGGAAGGCACTTACTAACATTCTACCTACAAAACAGGTGCTACTGAAAAAGCAAATTGTGGAAGATGGCCTCTGTCCTATCTGTCAAGTAATGAGGAGAATGTTATTCATGTTCTTTGGAATTGTTCTGCTGCTATGGATGTTTGGGGGGAGAGAGAGAGTCCTCTAAACAAATGGAGCTCTGATTATAAGGATTTCAGATTGTTATGGTTGGATATGGTTAATAGGTTGGATGTTGTGCAACTAGATCGAGTGGTTGTTATTCTTTACAAGATCTGGGCTAGAAGGAATTATTTTTTCTTTAAAAAAAATTTTAATAGTCCACTTGCTTTAGTTAAATCAGCTTTGAATGATGTAGAAGTTTTTCATGAATCTCAGTTGAGATTAACTTATGTTGCAGACAGACTACCTCCACAGATCACTAAAGTAGAATGGAGGCCACCAATAGATCCTTTTTATAAGTTAAATTTTGATGCTGCCTTTGATTCTGAGAAGAGGCTGATGGGTATTGGCATAGTGGTGAGGAACAGCAGAGGTGAGGTGCTAGCCGTGGTTTCTGCTCCAAAAAGTCATGTTTGTTCTGAATTTTCTGTAGAATGCTATGCACTTTTAAGAAGCATCAAGTTGTGCCAAGAGTTATGCTTATACCAGGTAGTGCTTGAGGGCGATGCAAAGGCGGTAGTGGATAGTGTTAATGGTTATAACAACAACCATTCCTGGCAAGGGCTTTTGATTGACGACATACAATTTTTAATGAAGGGAAATGCAGATTGGAGCTTGATGTTTACTAAGAGACCTGGAAATAAAGTTGCTTATGTTGCAGCAAAGTTAGACATGTATTTAGATAGTGAATCAGTATAGATAGAGGAGGGCCCTCCAGAAGTTTTGTCAGTTACTTTGCTTGAGAAGCCATGTACTGTTTTGATTTGAAGTAATGGAATTATATTCTCTTTTTTCAAAAAAAAAAAAAAAAAAACTTCTATACTAATATCTAATTTATTTTTATACTAGATATATACTATAGTGTCTAATTACATATTATCATACTATAGTATTACATATTATTTTTAGTGTCTAATTACATATTATTATACTATAGTATTACATGATATTATATTATACTAATGTCTAACTTATTTATATACTAGACTTATTTCTAGTGTCTAATTATATGTTATTATACTTTAGTAAATTGGTATTATGTGTTATTAACTTATTATACTAGACTTATTAGTTATTTTGATACTAGTGTCTAATTTATTACTATACAAGACTTATACTATAATGTCTAATTACATGTCATTATACTAATGTCTAACTTATTTCTAACTCAATTATATACTAGACTTTCTAGTGTCTAATTACATATTATTATACTTTAGTAAACTAGTAGTATGTATCATTAACTTATTATACTAGGCTTATTTAAAAACTAGTGTCTAACTTATTTCTATACTTGATTATGTATGATAGTAATACTATAATGTTTACATCTACTAAACTATCATTAATCTATTTATATTATAGTATAAGTATATCATTTTATAATAATTAGCTCATAGTAGTATATTATTGAATTTAACTATTTAAGTTCTATAACTATAGAATTATATTATTATATATGATAAATATTATAAATACATATTTTTATAACATATATACAATATCAGAGTAGGTTTTGGAGTCGGAGTCTGAGTTGGAGTCGGAGCATAAAGTCAAAGTTGGATCAGATCGAAGTCGGAGTCGGAGTCAGAGTAGGAGTCGGAGTCGAAGCATAAAATCAAAGTTGGATCAGATCAAAGTCGGAGTCGGTTCAGAGACACCTCTGACTCCATTTTGTCGGAGTTGGATTCTGAGTTGGATTTTTGGACTTTTGCTCAGCCCTACTTGTGGATAGCCTATTTCTACTTCACTTAAGGCCTTACTCATGTAGTACACTGGCTTCTTCTTCCTTTCTTCTTCCCTAACTAGAGCAGCTCTTGTAGCCTCCGATGCAACAAACAAATACAGATAAAGGTCTCCCCCTGTTTGGTTTGACTCGGGAGGCGAGGGTTGGACAGGTATGCCTTCAATTGCATGAACTTCTTGTTGCATTCTTCATCCCAATTTTGGGTCTTCCATAACACTCGGAAGAATGACAAGCATTTGTCCATTGATCTTGACACAAATAGGTTCAGAGCCACTATTTTGCCAGCTAGCTTCTGTACTTCTTTTAAGCTCTAAGGGGCTTCATATCCATTATTGCCTTGATCTTTTCTAGGTTGGCTTCAATTTCTCGTTCTGACACCATAAAACCTAAGAACTTACTCGATCCCATGTTGAAGGCCCATTTGGCCTAGTTGAGTAACATCTTATATTTTTGCACCACAATGAAGGCTTCTCGCAAGTTTGCTACATGGCCGTTTGCCTCTTTGCTCTTAACTAGTAGGTCATCTATGTAGACCTCCATATTGCATCTGATCTGCTATTTGAATATGCGGTTAATTAGCCTTTTATGCATTGCCCCTACATTTTTCACGCCAACGGCATTACTTAATAACCATACAACCCCCTATTCGTTATGAAAGACGTATTTTCTTGGTTGCCTTCATATATCCGTATTTGGTTATAACCTATATAGGGATCCATAAAAGTCAACATCCGGTGGATTGTTGTTGAGTCGACTATCAGGTCAATCGTGACAGGGGAAACTATCTTTTGTGAATATCTTTTTTTTCATATTGGTGAAATCTACACACTTCCACTACTTACGTTCGCCATCTTTACTAACAGGACATTCGAGAGCCATTTTAGGTATTGAGCCTCTCAAATAAACCTTGCCTTTAAGAGGCGTTCCACCTCTTCCACGATTGTTACATACTTCTCAAAATTGAAACTTCTCTACTTTTGCCTCACTTTCTTGGCTTCCAGATCAATGTAGAGGTGATGTTTTATGACATTTGCATTTATGCCAAGCATGTCCTCATGACTCCATGTGAATACGTCTATATGCTCAATGAGGAACTATTTCAATCGTTCCCTGAGTTCCAATGTCATTTGTGTCCTTATCCGATTCGTCACATTTGGTCGATCTAGATACTTAACTACTAACTCCAAGGGCTTAGCAACCTCTCCTTGTTTTAGACTCCCTTCTTCCTAGGTCTCTATAACTCTCTCAATGAGCTTTGGTAGTGGATGGGTTACTTCTTTAGTCACTGCCTCTTCAACGGTCTAAACCTCCACACCCCCATTCTTCAGCTCTTGTATGTAGTATCCACGTGCCAACACTTGCTCACCGAGGACCTCCTCAACACCCATATCTGTCAAAAACTTTATTTTTAGGTGATAAGTTGAGGTAAATACCCTAATCCTATTCAGAGTTAGGCGACTAATGATGGCATTGTATGATGAATAGGCTTTAATCACCAAAAAGTCTGTCATTGTCGTAGTCATGCAGGACCTTGCTCTCGCTGTGACGGGTATGCACCTACCGGTTGCACTGTCTCTTCTGAGAATCCCTTCAAAGGTGTAGGGGCAGGCTATATTCTATCATGCTCAATGCCCATCTTCATAAATGCATCCTAGAATATGACGTTCTCTAAACTCCCATTATCAATTAAGATCCTGCATGTAGTGTAGTTCGCGTCGAGTAGAGTCACCACCAATGCATTATCATACCGGTACAGCACACACCCGTAGTCTTCGTTGTCGAAGGCTATAGGATTAGTCTTACCGGTTTTAGTTTGATTCGATGGTCTACCAACAACAAATACTTCTTCGTATCTTGACTTTCTTGTGTAAGTTTTTCTCGTAAAAAATTATGCTCCGCCACTGGTGAACTCTCCTACAATGGTTCTAATTTTACCTAGTGGTCAATTTGGTCTAGTTGGGTTGCGGTGGGGGGAGAGCTCCCTTCTAATGTTGTTGCCCCTCTTTGGGCTTTTGCTACTATGCCAACCTACCGATATTTCTCTTCATTTCCCGGCTAGCTGTCTTGGTGGCTACTCATGTTTAGCAATGAGTAGCTCCAATTATTTGTTCTCCCACATTACTTCTATATGATGTTTGAGGTTGTGAAAATCCTTAGTCTTGTGCCCCCTCATTCTATGATAAGCATAGTAGCAGTCGGTTCCCTAACTGTCCAAACCTCAGTCATCGTTTCGTCTCTCCATGCCTCCCCATTCCCTTTTTCTTTTCTCCGCTCGTAACTGAAATTTCTCGCCCTGTCATTAGGTGTGGAAATATGTGATACGATCCGTAAACGCAACACGACCATGACACAAAATTAGCAAGTTTGAGTTTGATATTAATGGGTTTGGATCAAAACTAGTTGACCCGTTAAGACACTATTTATAAATGGGTCAACCTCGCTTAACACGAAACCAACCTGTTATGACCCGTTTAGATTTTTACTCACAATCACAATTTTATTATTGTTGAATTGTAATATTGAAACTTCTCAATATGCGTATATTTTTATTGTTGGGATTGTAATTATGAACATATACTCATTTGTTAATATCGAGATTGTGATATTGATTTTATTATAAGTTAAAATATGAAAGATATTGATTTTTTTGTCAGTGGATAGTCTTTTTTTTTTTTTTAGATCGTGGCTATTAATAAATATAGATTTTAAATTTTATGTGAAGTTATGTTAACCAGGTCAAATAGGTTATGAGGATTAGTTCAACTCATTTATATGAAATGGGTTGAAATTAGTCATGTCGTGTCAATCCATTTCTAATTAATTATTAAACATGTCAAAACGGTTTACACGACACGATACGACTCATTATTCAAATAGGTCATGTTAGGGTTTGAAGATCTTACACGTTTAGCTTAACGGGTCGAGTTCGAGTTGAGTCATATAGTCCAATATTCAGGACTTGACACTACCCAAACACAAATTGCTACCCTTAGAGCACTGGCATTGGCCTAACCAAATGCCAATGACTCATCAAATTATAGCCAATTATGCCAAAATTGGTCTACATTGAACTAGCCAAAGCTCAATGGTTTGAGCTTTGAGCTACAGTATTTCCTACTATTTTTCCAAATTTGGCCAGTTATTGTTACTCTTCCAAACATTATTTTATTGACTAAAATTGGCTCCCAACGTCTCTTTCTTCCCTCATTTTTCACCTCCCTCATTTCCCTTTCTTTCTTTTTCTTTTCATTTTCTCTTACGCAGAATCGCACCCTCTCCTTTCTCCCTCCCGCTTTCATCTTCTCTATGCACCCTTGCCAAACACCATCTCCCTCCCGAGCCTCTGTGTTTTTTCCTTTCCTTTCTATCTACTGCAACACTTTCTTTCCTTCCAATCCTCGGCTTCTATTTGTAGAGAACCCAACTGTCCCTTTCCCTCCATTTCATTTTCTCTCCTTTTCATTTGCAGAGAATACATCGAAGGCATCTGCAACACAGAGTATCTGGACTTCTTTACAGTTACGATTTTTGCCCTAGACTATCGAGATCAACATTTTATCTTCCCTTCACAACTATTGTGCTTCACAAGGGTAAATTTAATGTTATTTTTTCCTTCAAATATCAAATTTTCACCTAGCTTCTTTTTGCTTGAACTAGTCTGAATGTTGTGGTGGTTGGGAAAGCATGTTCATGGTTGTGACTTTTTGTTTGCAATATTTTTATAGGGCTTCAGAACCTCCCACTCGGTCATGAATTTGTCTCTAATGGATTTTTCATGGTTGCTAATTTTATATTCCTTGGGTAGGTATATTTAGTTGGAATACATGCTTTCCTGTGGAGAACATTCAATTCCTACTTCTGACCTAAAAAAGTATATATAAGTCTCTGCCATATGAATGTCATGGTTTAGTCTGTTATGACTTATAAATTTATATAGTTAGTGACCAAAATTCACTACCAGTATAAAATTGCATCTTGCATAATATTGGCACATTGAGTTTATCAAGTGATTATGGTATTTGTGCACAAACCTTCATCTTTCTACCATCAAACATGACTTAAAAATTTTTAAGTTTCATTTTACTTGGTAGATATTGTGATTTTGTTCTATAATCAAATCACAAAGGTTCTTTAATCAAATGCAATGTAATTTTGTGTAGATTCGGTTGGCGGGCCATTTTGAATAATTAATTACTCATTCATACTCTGGTCATGAATTGCCCACTTGAGACCTAGTTACTCTTCTTGAAAGTTACTCTTAGCCTGCTGAAAACTTAAAAAGACTTGATTGATCAGTACCAATAACCTGCAAAGTAGTCATTTATGTGTGTTTGTTTGTATTATTGGTTGGACCATTTGTGGATTTTGGTATTGAATATGTCCAACTACCCCCTCTCTTTCCCTTGTATTTTCCTTTCTTATGAAATGCTACCCTCGCTCTTCTCTCCTTCTTCTCTCTGTTTCTCTATTCCTCAATCGATTGTCTCTCCATTCCTGGATTCAAAAATTCTTGAGTCCCTTTCCTTGCTAGTTCCCGTCATCCTACGGTTGTACGATTTCCTCTCTCTCTTTCAGCTTGGCTCAAGAACATACAAAAGCACTCTCGCTTGGATTGGGTTTTGCCACTACCGAAACTTTATTTGGGTAAATACATTGTTTTGTATTGAGTATTTTTAGTATGAAATGGGTATGAATTTGTGAAATGGGTATCAATATACTGTGCAATGGATTTTTCTTCATTTGGTGCTTGTGCATTTTTGTGAAAGTTGTAGTTGCTGGTTTTCAACCTTCTTGTTATTATTGTTGTGTTCCAAAATAAAAATAGAGGGGCACTGGGAGATTGAGAACCAAACAGTGGGCTTTGTAGAGCGAGTGAGAGAGAAAAGAGAAGAAAGAAGAAGAGAGAGAAATGGGGTTTTCCCTTCTTCTTCTCCTACTGATTACAGGGAGACAAACAGAGAGTTTTTACTATTTTAGAGATAAAGAGTAATGTTCCAAATGTAGAGATGCTTCATTACATTTATTGTTGTTGTCCCCAGCAGATAGGTATGGAGCTGTCTGTCATATATGTTTATGAAAATTAACCATTTTCCTAAACCATCATATAAAATAGGAGAACAGACGAAATAATATTGGTAATTGGTGATTTTTATTTATTATTGGCAACATAGGATCAGTACTACACTACTGCCCTTTCTTAGGAGATATGAATTAATGATGGAAGCCACCTACTTGAATTCTGATTCAGTCAACTATGTGGGAGTTTGAGGCAGGCATATATGACATCTATATATTGGCAACATTTATTTACTTTGTATAACATGATTTGCTGCTTTGTTGGACTTGAAAATTTTTAAACTTTTCCGACTCATTGAAAATATAATATTTTTTAAGGATGAACACGCAAATTGATGATGATCACTTCTTTACTACTCTCTTACAAAGTAGAGGAGAAGGTTGTGATAGCACCCCAACGCAACATTCTAATGTTATAGTAGTGAAAAAAGGCATCCTCCAAAAAAGTTTAAAGGGGTGCATCTTTCACTACAGAGGAGGATAACCTCCTCGTCTCAGCTTGGCTCAACATTAGTATCGATGCGATAAATCGTACTGATCAAAAGTCTACTCAAATGTGAGACATAATTTTAGAATTTTATCATGAATATAAAAAATCGAACACTGTGAACCGTTCTGTAAGCTCTTTGATGAATCGGTGGTCCTCTATTAAAAAATGCACAAGTAAGTTTTGTGCATTTTTAGCATAGGTAGAGTCATTGCACCTGAGTGGTGCAACAGAGTAAGACAAGGTAGGTAGCATTTTCCTTTAATTATGCAATTATGTAGGACTAATTTATTAACTAACAATATTCATTCACCTTTGTAGATTGAGAAGGCAAAGATTTTGTACAAAGAGATGGAGAGGGCAAACTTCACAATGGAGCATTGTTGGTGTTTTATGAGAAACTAACCAAAATGGTAGCAATACATCTCCACCCTTGGTACGAGGAGAAGGCCACAAGAAAAACTTCACATTGAAGTTGTTGTTGACACAATGGAGGAGAACATGGAGGTTCTTGGTAACAGACCTCGAGGCAAAAAAGCTGAGAAAGAAAGGAAGAGGAAGCGGAAGTCAATCGAAGGCCATGATACTGAGATCAACATTACCTTAGCTAAAATGACCGATGATAGAGCCGCATGCATGGTAGAGTGGAGAAATGTTGTGTTGAAGGAAGATCACGATAGATGGGCATAATTTGAACTAAAGAAGAAGAATTTTGTGGCAAAGATGATGAGACTAGATCTTGCTGGCATGAATGCCATGCGGCAAGAATATTTCCTTAATATTTAGCAAGCAATTTTTTAGGCATTGAAGTCCCATTCCGAAAGTACATCTACATCTACATCGACACCTTATGAAGGTGTCTGACTGGCTGTTTTGGTAGATTTTTTTATTTTATTTTAGTGGCTGCCCAGCCACATGCGGGTTGGAGAAACATGTGGCTAGGTAGCAACTAAAGGGGTCAGATGTTTGTGTTGAGGTTGGGGTTAAACTACAATTATTTTTTGGATGCAATGATGGTAGAAACTGCAATTATATGGTAGAACAGTGTTGCTAGAAATTGGAATTTGTTTTTGTGGTTTGTGCTGGATTTGCAATTATATGGTACCAACTATGTTGGTAGATTTGCAACTTTCTCATTTTCTGTGCTGGTAGAAAATGTGTTGGCATAGAAACTTATGTAAAGAGGACATTTATCTTTTGTATTTAATCATAGTAAACTGTATTTTTCAAAATTTGTAAACTTTATGTTTTGTATGGTCTATTTGCAAAATTTACATCCAAGTAGTATTGTGATTAAAAGCAAGAAATTAGTAAACAACTTTATGTTTTGTATGGTCTATTTGCAATCATGTCGTTACGGTCAAATTTGCAACCAACTTACATCTAACCAACGTCATTATAAAGAAATTCTCAACAAATTATGAACAAATTGGCTCAAGTAGTAGAGGGACAAATTATGGTTCAGGTAGTTGGGAAATAATAAATTTTAATTAAAAATTAAATTATTAATTAATATATGAAGTGTATTTGCAAAATATTACAATTTTTTTTTTGTAAAATATTATATTATTATTTTGACTTTAAGATAGCTAGTTCAATGTAAATTCACCTAGCCAAAGGCTAATGTTATAGCCAAAACTTGAAGTTCTAGCCAAAATTTGGACTTGTCAATGGCTAAGTCATTGCCAATGCTCTTACCTGTCACTTCTCCCTTCCTTTGCCACCTTTACTCACCTCTTTCACCTTCTTGTCCACCTCTTCTACTACAGCCCTTTGCAGGTTTGTCAACGCTCTAAGCATGTCTTTCGCATTGACAAATTCGTATGCCTTATCCATATTTTCTCATAGCGTCTTCCTTGATATAACAACAATTGGCCTTTTAATAAGACCTCACACAATTGCTTTGTCACCTCTTTTCCTCTCCAAATATATTTAGTAATGTGTACTATGAGTATACATATATTTTGAAAATTAGTCTTTCAATATAACAACAATTGGCCCATGTAAGAAAAGTGTCCAAATATCGGTCGCTATACCTTTTGGATATGTTTGGTTATGGATAATATTGAGAATGTGTGAAAATTTTTTAAGATGTATTGTTTATTGGAATTTTAAAAAATGAGAGAAAATGTTGAAACATTTTTTAAAATAAGTTTTGTATTGTAGTTTGTAAATGTGGATGAGTAGAATTTAAAAGATATTTAAATATAATTTTTTAAGAGTAGTTTTCTGCCTTGTTTAAACATCTAATGGTTTCATGAATTGTGTAAAAGTACATGTTAATAATAAAGAAGTTTTTAAGATGATGGTTTGATAGAGTGTTAAAAAAGTAAGGAAACTCATAATAAAAGTATGCTTGGATGTAAGATCCTTGTAAAGAAATTATGAGGGCGAAATAATAAATAATATTAAAATTTTTATTTAATTTTTATTTTAAAAAATTGTAACGAGACTGCTATCACCACGCTAGCCAAAAGGCTTTTGCTACCATGGGGCAACCCAAGGCTACCAAGTTGCCTTTGGCTGCCTTACAAGGCAGCCCAAATCAGGCCGCCCATGGAAAATAGAAAGCTCTAGCCGCTAGAGTGGCCATTGCCACGCCGTGGTGGATGTTTGAAAAAAATTGAGTTAACATTATAGATATTTGTACGCTTGGATGTAAGACCTTTGATTGAAAAGTTGTCTCTAACTTTAGAGACATTTTTAATACCACAAACCTTTATTTTGCTATTTGTAAAAGTTTTTTTTTTATTATATTTTAAGTTTGAATAATAATTGAGTTATACTAAAATGAAAAGTTAGAAGTCAAAATAGTTTATTTCTTTTAGATTAAAAAATTGTAAGTTTAAAATTATCAATTTTATTGAAAACTTCAAAGAAGAAATAAGTAACCAAACAAGGCCTTATTCTCGTTTGTAAAAAATTAATCTACTATTAGCATCTCTAAAAATTTTGACACCCTTTTTTCAGGGTCAAAAAGTAAGGAGGAGTATTAGATTATTGAGATTATTTCCCAGTATGCATACCAAGTGCTCAACAGAATGTTCAAAAGAAAACATTAATTCTGATTCATTGTTTTTACACACACTCTATTGTGCCTTTACAATCATTTATGTAGGCAAAGTTTACAAGTAACTAATTTACACATTTTTTGAATCAATCGACACTTGTCCTACCAAAAAGGTATTCTAGTTTCTAGTAGATTCCTTACTTCTCTGTTGTGCATTTCTATCCCCTACTGTGCGTGGCTTGGTAATTGCACTAGTGGTGTTACTTGCTTCCTCAAGTATTGTTGGACACCTGCTTGCTTAGTGTCTTCCTTAACAGCCCCCCTTGATAGAAGTGGCACTTGTGAAACTGTAAGACCGGATCGAAGAAAAAGGAAACGAGTTGCTGATAATGGTTTTTTGAGAATATTAGCTAGTTGATCTTTGCTGGACACAAAGGAAACATTAAGGGTCTTGGCTGCCACTAGATCCCTGACAAAGTAATAATCTAGTTCTACATGCTTGGTACGAGCATGTAGAATTGGATTTACTGTCAAATAAGTTGCCCCAGGTTATCACACCACAGAGTTGGTGGATCAGCTAAGTAAATACCAAGTTCCATGAAGGGATTGAATCCAAAAGATTTCACAAGAAGTGTTAGCAATAGCTTTATACTCGGCTTTAGTGGAGGATCATGCAATGGTTGGCTGCTTTTTGGAATCCCAAGAAATAAGATGAAAGCCAAAAAATACACGTTTAGAAGACTTAGCAAAATGAATACCAAAGTTAGAGGTGAGTGCTTGCGAGTTTGACTGCTTGCCAGTAAGAAACTTTTGGATTATGCATGTATTGGCACACTTTATTGATGACAAAAGATATGTCAGGGCATGTGAAAGCTAAGTATTGCAAGTTTTCAATGACACTTCGATATAAGTGAGGATCCTCAAAAGAGGTCTCCTCAAATGCCGTGAGTTTAAGATATGAGGACATGGGAGTGGAGACAAGTTTGGCTTGATGCATATTTGTACAATGGAGGAGATCATAAATATATTTAGATTGACTTAAGTACAAGACTTGATTATTTTTACAAAGTTCAATTCCTAGGAAATAATGCAGTAGACCTAAGTCCTTAACAGGAAAAGACATATCAAGAGCATAAATGAATTTTGAAATTAAATGAAGACTAGACCTAGTGACAATAATGTCATCAACATATATGAGAACAAAAATAATATGAGATCCAGAGAAAACAACTTGTTACTAAGTTTAGAAAATCAGGCCCGAGGGACCTGTTTTAAACCATAAATTTCCTTTTTCAATTTGCACACATGAGAGGAAACATCAAGGGAAAGTAGGAGACGGATGGTGGTGGGTTTGACTACAGGAGAAAAGGTCTCAGTATAGTCTATTCCGCCTTGTTGGTGAAAGCCTTTAGCTACAAGGCATGCTTTACGCATTTTCAAGGTGCCATAAGCTTTCCTTTTGGTCTTGAGAGTCCATTTAGGACCCAAGACATTAAAGGAAGGTGATGTGGGAACCAACTCCCATATGTGATTATGTAAGAGTGCATGAAATTCAGTTTCATGGCTTCTCGCCATTTTGGAAACTTAAAGGCCTCTGTGTAGGAGGTGGGTTATTCTGGAATCATTGTGGGTATAGAGATGGTGAGTGACAGTGAGTCTTTTCGGTGAGGCCATGGTACAGTGTCATCTATGCGTGTAAAAAGTTTCTTAGTGTTTACCTTGGCTCATGTGACCATTGGATGGAAGTTGTGAGGTGGAGCTGCCATTGAAGAGGCCGAAAGCGATAAGGTTGAGGAACTCGCTGAATCTGGAAATGGGGATTTTAGGGATTGAGGTGAGTTTGAGTGTGATGGAGAAGTGAGTTGTGAGTTGGGAGGGGAGAGAGAAGGTGGGTTTGGACTTAAGTGTAATGAATGTGGGCTAGAAGGAGTGGAATTAGAGTTGGATCCAGAATGAGAAAGAGTGGGCTGAGTGCAGGCTTGTGGCAATTGAGTGAGTGGGTCATGTATTTTTTATGGGAGAGTGGATTTAGTGGATTTGATGTGAGGAAGTGGCATATTGTAATTGACGAGATGTGGGGTAGCAGATTGAGTGTGATGTGGCCCAATGTTGTATTTTGATTGCATGTGAGAGGATTAAGTGGGCTGAGCGAAGGGAAACTAGGCTTCATTAAAAATTACATCTCTAAAAATGTAGGTCTGCCCTGAAGGAATATGAAAACAATAGTATCCTTTATGATCTGGGATGTAGCCCATAAAAACATAAAGACTTGATCGGAGATCCATCTTATGACGATTATAAGGACACAAATTTGGCCAATAGGCAGAGCCAAAAGTGCATAAAAAACTATAATCTGGAGATTTTTTAAAAAGAATTTGAAAGGGAGATTTATTTCTTAAAATTGGGGTGGGCATTCTATTAATAAGAAAAACTGGTGTTTGAAATGCGTCAGACTAGTATTTAGTAGGCATTGATGCTTGTGTTAAAAGAGATAGGCCAGTTTCAACTACATGCCTATGGCGACGTTCAATAGTCCCATTTTTTGCATGCAAATAAGGGCATATAAGACATGAATAATGCCAAAAGATTGAAGAATCTTTTTAAGAGGCCTAAATTCATCGCCCCAATTAGATTGGACCGCCAAGAGATTTGAAGCAAAATAATTACTAACATATCTAAAAAAAGGTAATAAAAATTGATGAAACATCCGATTTTGATTGAATTGGAAATAACCAAATGTACTTAGAGTGATCATCCACAATGGAAAAATAAAACCTATAGCTATTGGTGGATAACACTAGGGTCAGACCCCATACATCTAGAAAAAGTAACTGAAAGGAATGTTTGGACCGAAAAGCTGTGCAATGTGGAATTGATGCGCATGAATTAATGGGAAGGTTAAAACTATGAATTATGAAAGCAATAATTCTTGGTGATGGGTGTCCAAGCTAAATATGTCACTAGAAGGAGGTACGTTCACCAATGTAAGCTTGAGGAGAAACCGAAGCTGAGGATGAGGTAGTGTCATATGCAGGTAAGACATACAATCCATCTCTAACAGTGCCTTAAAGGAGAACCCGTCAAGTTTGCAAATCCTTCATAGGAAAACAATTAGAGTAAAACTCAAAGCAAACTAAATTATCATGAGAAAACTGATGAACATATATCAATTTTTTTGTAATTGAGGGAACATGAAGTAATTTGGAAAGCAAAAAGTTGCTAGAGGAAGTGTGAAGCTGTGCATAACCCATATGCTAAATCGGCAAAGTAGAATCGTCTTCATTGTTCACTTGATTTGAGCCCTGATATGATGAAGAATCCACATTAAGGTTGCTGAAATATGAAGTAAAATGGTGAGTCGCAGCAGTTCAGGAAACTAGGAATGTATATGAGGTGAGAATGGGGGTACGGTGGTGAGATTGGCTGAAAGAGAAGGGGGAGGTGCATTTTGATAACTGTGATTAAATTGGTGATTACAGGCACTAGCACACACTTGACAAAGAGGGCGAGTATTGGATTGATGTGGGGAGAAAGGAGGATGAAACAGTCCTCCCCCACACTGACCATGAAACCCTCGAGAGCCCCTACCTCGATTAAAAGGAACACTAGAAGAAGACGGTTTGGTAGTGGTGATATGGGCTGCTAAAGAATGTCCACTGAGGAGAGTTTGGGTTTGGTGAGCCAGTCGAGACTCGTGATATAGGAGAAAACTGTAGATTTGGTGAGGAGAAAGGGGATCCGCACGGGTGGTGAGGGAGGTGACTAACGAATCATAGTCTATGCCAAGCCCTGCAATGAGGTAAACTGAGAACTCGGTTGGACCTAAGGGTTGGCCAGCGGCTCCTAAGGATGTAGCCAGACTTTTGGCTTTATGGTAATACTCGATAATTGACTCAAAGCCTTTTATTAAGGTTGCTAATCGATGGTGAATTTGCATTACACGTGCAGAGGACTGAGAAGCAAACAAGGATTGTAGAGTGTTCCAGACTTTGTTTGAAGTGGTGCACTCGAGGACTTGGGCAAGGACTTGGTCAAACAAGGAAAAATTGATTGCAGAGAGTATGAGCTAATTGAGTAGCACCCATTAGGTTTATTCTGGATTCAGGTGACCATCTACATGATCGAAGAGTTGGTGTCCCTTGAGAAAAGGTACTATTTGTGCTTTCCATAGAAGAAAATTGTCAATGGTAAGTTTAATTGTAATAAAATGATTTGCAGAATTTAGAATAGAAGGATTGACAATGGGGGATGGGTTTTGTGTTGTGGAGATTGGAGATGAATCTGGGGAAGCCATTCAGCTCTATGGTAGACCAGAAAAAAAAAAAAAATATACGTGAGTCTTACAAGGCTCTTGATACCATATTGAGATTATTTTCCAGTATGCATACCAAGTGCTCGACAGAATGTTCAAAGGAAAACATCAATTCTGATTCATTGTTTTTATACACACACTCTACCTTGCCTTAAAATCATTTATATAGGCAAAGTTTATAATTAACTAATTTCTACATTTTTTGGATCAATCGACACCTATACTACCAAAAATGTATTTTGGTTTCTAGTAGATTCCTTACTTCTTTGTTGTGCATTTTTATCATCTACTGTGCGTGGCTTGGTAATTACATTGGTGTTGTTACTTGCTTTCTCAAGTATTGTTGGACGCCTGCTTGTTTTAGTGTCTTTTTTAACATACGTCTACACTTAGATTTTACATAAATAACTTTACATATTAACGTGACTTAATGTAATATATTAAATTTAATTTAAAATAAAAAAAAAAGTTAGCATATGATAGATCACATTACTATATAAATCTTTATAAATATTTTCTAAAATTAAATAATAATAATAACTTAATAAAACTAAGTCAAAGGTATAATTTCCCAAGTGGAAAAAAGTAGAGTCAGAACAGTAGGAAAAGCAGATTGAACAAAGTTGACTTACGTCCAGATGACGTGGGGTGGGTGGGGGGGCGAAATAAACAAAGGTGAGCCGTAGGATGGAAGGTGAGAACCACAGATGCACGTGTAGTACTCGCTGTTTTCTGGACACATTTTGTGGACATATATGAATGTCATCACATGTGACGTTGATGTGTCGCAGTGGATCAACGTGTGTGCCCTCTGCTGTCACACGTGGGACCCACTCGTGGGGGACTCGGAAGATAAAACGACAGTGGAACGGACGTTTTCTTTATGAAGTTTATTTTGGAGGTATTCGGGGGGTGGGTTTTACATCTAAGGGGCCCCACTCTGGCTCAGTGGGGACATGTGGTGTGGGACCCACCCATGCCATGTGTTGTCAATGTATATACCTATAATTAATGGGCGATGCTACGGTCACCGTTCATATTTACCGTTTTGTTTTACCGTTTTATGTGGCATGCCACGTATTTAAAAAATAAAAAAAAGGCAAAGCTGATATCCTGCCCATCATCTTCTCCCGCGGCTCCTCATTTCTTCTTCAGAAGTAAAAAATCTCCAACTCCCGACAAAAGCAGAAAAATTCGGATCATTTTGGGCAAAAACTCAGCCTAGTAAACGAAAGTAGGTACTTTACCACCAACATTCTTTCTCCCACCGTCTTTTATTATAACCAATATTAAAAAACTGTCTAGAGGGATCAACCTTGCAGTCCAGCCTTCAATCTTTTTGAGGCCTACATCAAAACGAGGACTAATAACGCCACAATTTTACCAGACTTGTGGTCGTCAACATACTCAAACTCTCCAATGTGACCATGCTTCTTCATAATAAGGAGGAATTTGATTATCACTTTTGAGGATGGCTTGATCATGACCTGGCGTTTCCCACACTTCTCAGCATCGTACATGCTCTTAAGAGCATCATTCAAAACACTAACTCGCACCATTGTTACGTAAAGGAAGCTTTCTCATACGTCTGCAGAAGACGAGGTGGGCGGAATGGGCTTCTCCGTAGGCTTATGCTAAGATAACAGACCACGTGAAATGCGAAGAAGGTGGGCGGAATGGGTTTCTCTGAAGATGAAATGCGAAGTCGAAATGGGTTTCTCTGAAGATGAAATGCGAAGTAAAAATGGGTTTCTCTGACTTTTTGACAAAGCTTGAAGACTACGAAATGGAGGGACAATATGCGAAGTCTAAATGGGTCTCGAAATGGATTTTTCTGGCTTTTTGATGAAGCTTGAAGATGATGAAATGGAGAGACAATACAGGTAACTGTAGCATTATTATTTTTTATTTCTAAAACATACAACGTGGGCATACCACGTACAGCGGGAAGTTGGAGCGGGACAATACGGGCGGTGGGCGTGGCATTTCTCATAATTAATTATGTGATTTCACTCCCCATATGAAAATAATGCTACTATATTTATAAAAAAATAAAAAAAAGTTTTATATAAATATATATATATATATATATATATCACATCAATAATAATAATAATAATAATAATAATAATAAAATATAAAAGATTCTTGTCAGTCTTTAAAACAAAAAGATGTGAATGAAAATAAGTATGATGGTAATAATTATTTATAATGAAAATAGATTATTTTTTATAAAAAATAATTGAATATAAATAAATAATTTTTTTTATAGTGAATAGGCAATATATAATAATTATATACCCTTATAAGGAATTATTGCAAGAAAGAATTCGTATACTTTTTGAGTTTCTGGGCAGGAGGTTGGTGAAGCATATATATGATCTGATGATCATCGAGCAAGCGGGAGACTCTCATTTTCTCTATTATTCGATCGGTATACGCAACAGGAAAAGAGGGTTGTAGGCCGTACAGAATTTCCTTCCACATGATATATACACCAAATTTAAATTCTTCTGAAATTAAAAAGAAAAAAAATTTAAAAAAAAAAAAAAGAAGAAGAGCAATGATAGAATGGATCTCGCTAGACGAGCTAGCTAACTCAAAGTTGCATTCCCCTTGTTTCTTCTCGAATTGTCGGTGCCAACTAAAATACAAATTCGAGCATACATTCTACTATTTATAAATTTATAAATCTCAATTACTAGAACTACTACTTTCTCTCTCTCTCTCTCTCTCTCTTTTTTTTTTTTTTTCCATCGAAAGAAAAAGGTACCATTTATAATTAGTACCATTATCATTTAAAAATAAATGTAATATCACACACATGCTGCATGCATGATGACTACTGCATAATATATAATTTAGATCAACTCAAAATCAAAAGATTGTGCTTGAACCATATTTTTCTCACCTTCAGCAACTTGCAGTAGTGTGGAGTTAAGGCCGCTGGACATGCCTTGAGATGAATTATTGAGGCCAATATCCGGCAGAGGCAAGTGGTTTTCCGGTGCGGTAGTAGTACTACTACTGATCAAGTGGTTTTCCGGCCCTTCGGAAGGTGCTATAACAAGAGTTCCTTGATTGTACAAAGTACTCAACTGATGAAAATAAGGGCATGTTCTAGAGTCAAGGGACCTCTTTTTGTTAACATCCTTGGTTTTCCTGAAATACTTATTTATGTTCTCCCATTTCTCTTTGCACCTCTTTGCGCTCCTCTTGTAACCCAACTCCAGCATCCCTTGTGAGATTCTCTCCCATAGAGGACCCTTGGCTCCTAATTCCTTGTCCTCAACATTGTTATAGAGACTGCATCTCAGGTTTATAAGTGCCAAAACTTCATCTCTTGGCCATCTCTTTCCAAGGTCATCTTTGACAATATTGGCTATGGAGTTTGGGGAGTCTTTATGTGTTGAAGTTGAAATGGGTGTAAGTGGCATGTTTTGAGTATTCGGAGAATTACGGTTTTGGGATGATAGGGGAAGAGTAGGTGAAGTACTAGTGGGTACTTCTGGAGTGTTTGGGGCAAGAGTATTTAGACTAGGGTTTTGATGACGTGCTAGGGTTTTGGTTATTGAAGTGGGTGTGATCGAGTTCCCTTTGGTGGAAAGAGAGCTAAAATTATGATGACCTTGATGATCCATTGCAAATGAAAGCTGGGGTGCTTCAACTGTATTTTGGTTATTGATATCAGAAGCCGGATTAGGGTTTGGTGCTTGAATTAAGGAAGATGAATTAGTACTGGGAGGATATGAGTTTGAACTCTTTGTTACCTTCAGAGAATCGGCCTGTATATCATGTCTTTCTTCATTGAAATATTGGCTTCCGAAAGAACTCGATGCGATTTGCTTCAAGAACTCGATGATTGTAGCCTGTCTGTCTCCTGCAATAGCCTGTTCATGTGACATGATTTCAAGCTCCCTATTCATCCTATCCATCTCTTGCTTCTTCCAAGCTTCTTCTTTGGCAACCTTTTCTTCATCTCTCTTCGCCAAATCTTCAAGAAGCTTATGATGCATCTCCTCTTGTTGAGCCATCATCTTACTCACAATTTTCTCACATAAACCCTTGAGCATCTCAAACTTCTTCCTCTTTCTCTTTTTTCTCTTTGCTTTTCCTGCCACAGTTTCAGTACCAATATCCTTGAAATGTTCTCCAACTGTTCCATCTCTTGAATGATCTCCTTCTCTTGAATGATCTGCTTCCAAACTCTGCCCCAAGTTATGATCTTCTTGGCTCCCTTGATCATGACTTGGCTTTTCCATCTTTTGTCCATTCTTTTCGGTCCCAACATGATCATCAGGGTTTTGGTTTCCATGATAGAGCTCCTCAGGCTCACTGAAAAACCTGTAACTCTTGCCGTAGTTAATGTTGCTATTGAAATATCTACTTTCCTCTTCAAACTTTTCCTTGCACTTCGCAGCACTCCTCTTGAACCCAAGCTCTGCTAACTTCCTGCACCCACCATAAATATATAAAACCGACACTACCAGCTATGTGTATGAGCATTTATTTTCAGTACTCGACTACTCCTAAATACAACATACGTACAGTCAGTTTTCTTTTAAATCCCCGGCCCTTTCAACCCTTTTTAAAGTATTCGAAAATTTTGCTATTAATGCCTGACTCATTGATCAAAGATCGCCTGTAGCTCAATTCCCATGTTTTTCGAAGATTTAAAAGGAAGAACGGCCCCTTGTTAACTTTCTTGAAATTCAAAGCAATAGTCATGACTACTACTTAAAAAAGAAGCCAAAGAAAAGTTAAGTCTGGATAATTACCTTGAGACATGTTCCCAGGTGAACTCCGGGAACCAATTCTCCATGCTAGATCTGATTCTCAACAGTGCAATCACTTCTTCGTTAGTCCAAGCTGGGTCGATTGGCTGCTGTACCTGTATGGATCTCTCTCTTTCAATGTCTAAATTCACAGACACCAAGTTGTTTTCTTCTTTCTCTTCATGATCTTTGTGGGTGGGAGATTGGTGGTGCAATGGCTGCAGAAGGTTTGGGTGGAGGGCTAAGGCGGCCTGATGATGATGAGAATTTGGAGGAGGTGGCTCGTAATGATCATAGGGAGGGAAGGTAATATTTTGGGAGGGATTAGAGGCGGCGGCGGCATGAAGAGGAAAGGAGAGAGGAAGAGGGAGAGTGGTTCTTGATGAGGCTATGAAATGGTGGAACTGGTCCGGTACTCCATCAAACATTGTTTGTTTTGCGTGTGTTTGATCTTTCTTCTCTTTCTTTACCTCTATCGATCTATCTCCCTCTGCACACTGTAAATTAACTGCAAAAATGCTAGCAACGACACTAAAAAACACCAAGGCTAAGTACTATCTCTCTCTCTCTCTCTCTCTCTCTCTCTCTCTCTCTCTCTCTCATTTATCAAGGACTTTGTCCTATCATGGAATAGAAAAGATAGCCCACCACACTCTTATAGACGAAAGTGAAGTCACCCTCAATGGAGAAATTATTCAATGCAATGGATGCTACCAGCTTGTAGCCTTATCATCTTGCAAGGAGGGAGGCTACATCGATCAAAACCATTTTTTGGTTTAGAGACTTCAAAAATATGAGAAACACACCTTTGATGAATAGATGTTCCTAATTGTATATATAGATTCGTGATCAGTACTTATAAATACACAGACTATATATATAACCATGCATGCATTATTATTACCATGACCGCCATTAACTCGTGAGATTTGCTTCAAATCTAAGTCATAAAACTGAGTTGGAATGTTTAAGTAATGAGATTATCTACACCCAGATTTATTCGCAAAGATCTCATGTTATAAATATAGTAGATCTTGGGTGGGTTCTGGCCTTAATCTCATGGCTTGGACATGCAAATTATATTAAATATATTGCTGATCTGATGATTGAGGCTGCATGCATATTATCATATGCATGAATGTGATCTGCACGCCCCTCAGGGGGCGAGTGGGGAAGAGAGCCAAATGGGCTGGAAAATGATACTACGAAATTTTTTTTTGGTATCATATGGTCTTTGTTAGAATCCTATGGAGTAGCTGATGCTGATGATGGTGTAATTAACGGCAATGAGATGGCAGGACACGTGAAAACATGCAGAGACTGGGACCAATTCTTTATGAAGGTGGAAAGAGCTAGTAGTCTTTTTTTCACATGGTACGAAGTCTATTTCAACTATGCTACACCCTCCACCATCATCCAGAAGCCCTGGAATCATTGATGCATGCATGGCCGTACGTAATTGTATGTCATGTTTATCAGGACTCATATACCTAAATCCACGCAAAAGTTTCGAAAAATAAATATTATCTGTGACGATAATAATTATTCATGATAAAAATAAATTATTTTTAATAATAAATAATTTTTTATAATATCTTTAATTCTAGCTTAACCTTTAGTTTAAATATTATGCATATCATCCATGAGTGGCAGAAGTAGTATTATTTTTTTTGAAATAATATTTATAATTTTAGTATATTTAAATTTCATACATTCCTTTTAAAAAAAATATTGACAAATTTTAGATCTATAAAAATAAATTAAATTTTTAATAATAAATTCCACTTCTTTTAAAATATATGTGCATGTTTAGCATTATTCTATTTTTTTTTAAGCTGCTATTTGAGTTTTTTGATCATATAATTCTGACATGAGTGACAATTAAAGATTGCATTTATGAAGATTTTTAAGGACAGTTGGTCAAATGGCAGGTTTTGAACAGGCACATGCCTATCTGCATGCAGGCCGCAGGATGGAACAACATTAAAATTACCAAGTCTCCGTTTAATTAATGATCAATGTTATATTATTAAGTGCGACGTTTACATGCGTTTTGCATCTCATTTGATTAGCCTGACGTACGTGGAGAATTCTCCATCCTATATTATATGTATATATGTCTTTTAAAGGTAATGAACGTGGACAGGTCGATATCTCAACTGCTGATCAGTACTATAATGGAGCCTTGATAAATTATTTGCGTGAAAAAGGGTATATAGGTTTGAACAGTTAAATGGCTAGTAGCTTAGCTAGCTCGATGATCTCATGCTGCATGGAGGTCCAGTACTAGTACTGCCTAGTTATTTATGTATATGTGTAGGACACATGCAATCCTATACGGATGGTTTTTCTTTTTTTTTCTTTTCTTTTTTTTTTTTTTGGTTGTGATATTTCATCAACTCATAATTCAAAATAAGATTAAGGGGAAAAATCCCAAAAAAATAAAACGTTCTAGCGTTATGATCATCTGATTGGATTATTGAGACATCAACCATAAAATGCTTGGGATTTTGTTTTTTCAAGCTGGTAATTTTTGTCACTCAAGCTCGGTTATCATCCATGAATAATTCGGCTTAATTTGCACTAAATTATCAAGTTGGGTTTCTATATATGTCCAACTCATATATTGTCAAAATAATGAAACTCCCGGGCCTTAAATTAATGGAAACATTTTGGCAATCATCAAGAAAAATTTTACTCATCATCCCCACGCATCATACACCATAAATCATTTTTTTTTATTTTTTTATTTTTTTCTCTTACCAAATATGTAGTGTATAAATAATGAGTAGAAGAATTCAATTAATTTAAAAAAAATAAATAAAAATAAGTGTAATATATAGTATATAAAAATGATGAATAGTAAAACTCGATGATCAATTCCTATCTACCAGTCTAGAATTTGATCATAGAGTCTATGATCCCAAGCACGAGCTAGTGGGGCAAGCCGCAAGTTCTTGTGCAACTTGCGCTACGAGTTGTTGAAAAGGACATTTATTACAAATCTCTAGTTGTTACGATCGGATATATATGTAGGTCGATGCATGTTTAGCATTCATGCCACTTTTTGACCACCATGACTGGTGTGAATTAGGGTCCATTTTTTTTTTTTTCTCATTTCTGTTTCAAAATGGATTTAACGTACCCCTTCCAAAGGAAGATAGTATTCGAATTGGTCTTAAAAATGAAAAGGGTTTTTGGCAAAAAGTTGTTTATGAATGATTGCTTAAATTATTGTCCTAATTGTAAACTACTTCAAGTTCATGATATTGGTAGTTGTACAAGGGTTTTAGGTGTTGTGCTGGGCAATTTTAACTAGGGTGCTATAAAAACAGAGCATTGCACCATTTGTTAACTTGATGAAAATAATTTTTTTCATCTTTCTCCCTTAAAATGAGTCCAAACTCCGAGACACTGAACAAATTCCATAGCGGAACTCCACTGGGACAGTTTTAAAATTTTGAAAAATTTAAATTATTTATTTTGTTGTGTAAAAATTTTAAAAAAATTGTAATGATGAGATGAGATAAATTGGAATGAGTCATAAAAACAAACGAGATTATATTTTCATGCCTTCAGTGCTTCAAGATGAGGGAGGCTGTTTCTAGTTATAACTCGAGTTCATGGCTCGCCTTGAAACCATAATTACGTAATCATGAGAGAGTATAAAACTATCTCACCAAGCAACGTGTATTTCTCACTAACTTCTTGCAGATAAACTTGTTACTTTCGGCAAGCCTCCAGACAAACTGTAATCTACAATGAATGCCTGGAATGCCCTACACGTCATGGTAAGAACAACAAAATCTACAGGAACAAAGATGGGTATATAAATAAAGAGAATATATTTGTAACTGTAAATTATGCAACTGTCATGTAATCGCTTTGAAAAAAATAAATAAAACATTAAATCTACGTGAAAAAAAAAAAAAATTATTTTTTTAATAGTAGACCTCACTCTTTTTCAAAGCGATTACACGGCGTTTACGCACTTCACAGTTGTATGTAAAATTACTCATAAATAAATAATAAAAAAAATGCCAAATCATCTGGAAAAATGTCTCTTGGTTCCACTCCCAGGCTCCAAATAGTTTATTAATAAGGAATGCATAGTTCAGTTTTGCTGTCACAAGTCAATGCATGAATCCAGCGAACATCAAGAGGATTAAATCCTAAAACAAAAAGGACAATACATAAAAATCTGTAACGCATTGCAGTATTGAGCGTCCCTTGTTTTCTCCTCCTCCGCTAGTTCTTCCTCGACTCATAAAAGTTAGTACTTTAGTCCCTTACAAAACCATCAGTAGGATTCTGATCAACCGGGCAACAATGTGCCACTAGTTTAATGTTTTGTGAAATGCAACCTGCAGCAGAAAATAACAAGTTACAAATGTGCATGTAAAGCTGGCTACTCAAAATCAACCAGATTGGCATTAGCAATGGTTTGACATGAGTACAGTTCAGTTTGAGATATCCAGATCTAGTTGAAGATCAGCTTTCAAATCGATTCGAATTGGGGTTGATCCTGGATTAGTTAATTTACCGTACCACTATATCAACCCGCATACAATGACAGGAGTGTTGCATATTCACTGCATGACTTAGCTGGGTGAGAAATAATATTTTTACCAATTTAAGATGGATAGCGGCCAGAACTGTTGTTAGTGAATATAGGCTAGGTTTCAATATGTAACGCTCCAAGTGAGGCCCAAGCCACATTTGGGTCCTACTCCAAAAAGACTAATTAATGGTACAATTGGAGCTCCATTGAATCATTATAAAAAGCAAGGTGAGTTCCTTGTAAGGTGAGTTTTTGCATGATAATTTCATAGCTAAGAATAGGAATCAAGAAAACAAGTACCCACCCGTGGGTAGCCCAAGTGGTAAGGGTGAACTTGTGTGCATAAGCCGCACATCAAAGGTTTGATTTCCCCTGGGATCAAACTACGATATAAGTGGAAGGTCATGGCATTGGGTTGCTGTGCTAGTCTCCCCAAGGGTTTAGGTTCCATGGGTGAGTCCTAAGGGCTCTGTGTCATGGGGTGGTTCCCCCGTCATCAAAAACAAAAAAAAAAAAAATTATCTTCCAGACAATATGAAATCTTATACACTACCCTACACTCATCACAAGCATGGGGTATCACAATCTCCCTCCCCTAAATACCCGATGTCCTTGTTAGACCATTCCATCATAGGTGGCACAACTCAAGTCCCACATTTCTGATTAGGGTTGACTCTGATATTATTTGTAAAGCTCCAAGGGAGACCCAAGTCGCATCTAGGCTTATACTCCGAAAAGACTAGTCAATAGGAGCCCCATTGAAATTATTATAAAGAGCAAAAACTTCTCATTCTCAAACAAAGTGCGATCCTATACACTACTTACACTCATCACTAGTATAGGGTATCACACAATACCATACCACAGATCAACAGCAAACCGCATATACACAGGCTAGGTACAAGACCCCAATATCTACACCATGGCATTAACCCTGAATGTGCCTTTACACACTGTATATGCAAACTGGCAAATAAAATATATATGGCCCTTATGGTAGATTGGAAAGATGGCCCTTAGTTTCCCCTAGTCATAAAGTAGTAATATAAAGCGGCTCATTGGCAGATAAGAAAACTTGCAATGAAGTACATACAGATGTTGAGGTCTTAAGAAGCTCTCTTATTGCCATCGTTGCATAACAGGAAGATGGCAGGGTAAAGCTCAACTTCAGGGCCATCTGGGCTTTCTGAGAATTAGAGCGGCAACGAGATTCAATATTTGGCAAACATTCTTCCCCTGCATCCTCTGCCTCATCATCATCTTCAACACCCTCTGCTTGTTTTACACAATCAATTTTGCCCTCATTTCCATCAGCAGGGTCCTCAACTCGAACCATCTTCACAGGTTTATAATCGGAAATTTTGTCCAAATCTGTCTCCACTAATGGTATATCACCATCAGTATATTCAAGTAATTCCCTGCAAAAATGGAAAAGAAAGCTTTTGGTGTACAGTTGTATCTGAAAATCAATAGTTGTGATTTTCATCTCGGAAACTACAGGGCCATACCATTCAAAGTCAACTGGTTTTTGAAACACCCGTCTATAACTTCCTGTCATATTCGTTATGGAGAATTCCCTAAAATCACCCATGTACATAACTGCAATAAGAACTAACAAAACAAGTGTGCATGTGGGAGGGGGAGAGAGGGAGGAAGTGTGTGTGTGTGTTGGGGGGGGGGGGAAGGAGGGGGATTCACCAAGAATAGGAGAGTTTGTGGCCACCTACTTGACACTATGTACACTTTCCGTCAAGCTGATAGCATCCTGATCAATACAGTTAACAACAATTAACCAGAGAAATGGTCTTAATACAGCATAAGCTTTAATTCCAATCAGACACCTCTTGGTTGGCTTGCTGTAGTCAGACATTTATTACATTCTATGCATCTTTAGAATATATCAGTTAATTACTTTGTCCTTATAGGTTATGGCCCACAACCCCATTCTCGGCCTTCTGGCTAGCTAAGATCAAAGTTTTTTTCTTTGTTCTTACCGGTTCCATACTTAACCAAATTGGACGATCATTAACATGTATATCAGGCAAAGTTTTTGTAAACCTATTAATATCTTAGTAAAACCAGGTCTGGCAGTATGTTTCCTTTATAAAAGTCACAAGGCCCAGAAGAGTTTTGTTTAGAAGACAAACCAAAAATAGGCCCGCAATAAGCAAGTAATCTGTTGATACGCCAGCCCAGATGCTCAAATACTATACTATTCGCAAGCAACAAGACATCATAAAAGATAAAACAGCTAAAGATAAAACTGTATTATAAGAATAATATCACTGAAATATAACTGACCTTCTTCGCCAAATCATGATACACATTGGCAGTGCTATTATTTGGATAAACTACCCTAGAACTGCCAAAACAACCAACAGACTAGTCAGAAAAGAGTGAAAACAATTAGGACTCAGTCAAAACAGGAGACAAATGTTAGTCCTTCCTCACCCAGGCATAGGGAGGACAACATCTTCAATTGTATAATTTCCAGTAACAATATCTTCAGTTGTTACAACCTGACAAATGTGTAGAAACAAAGCTCTCTTAATATCCTCACCTAGTATTAATCATATAAACAGTGACATAATCAGACAAATAACCGATGGCACAACCACCAGAATACCATCACATTTAGCTTCCATGCGTCAAAATGAGATTAAATAGTTGTACTTAGATAGATTATACTTTTTTTTTACAAGGAAGATAATTTTATTAAATTGAATGAAAAAGGTGATGCCCATGTATACAGGAAGTATACAAAAGAAAACACCTAAATACATTCTAAGAAGCGGAAAACATCAACAAAAAATCATGAGCAGAACCTCCGTCAATCATTAAAGCAGAAAACCAAAACAATAAAGAGTGCACAAAAAAATTCCGAGGATCCCCCAAGTACGCTCCTTATCATTGAAACACCGCTCATTCCCTTCCAACCATATACACCACATAAGACACAAAGGAACCATCTTCCAAGCCGCATCCACTTGAGAGCAACCATATAGCCCATTCCAACAAGCAAGAAGATCAACCACTATCAAAGGCATCACCCAAGCCAACCCTGTTCTACTAAAAACTCCATCCCACAAAGCCCTTGCCACCTCACAATGCAAAAGTAAATGATCCACAGATTCCCCATACTTCTTACACATAAAACACCAATCCATAACAATAAGATCTTGCTTCCTCAGATTATCCGTCGTCAAAATTTTCCCAAGAGAGGCAGGCAGTCCATATAAAAAAAGCAACTTTGGAAGGCACATGAGACCTCCAAATACACTTCCAAGGAAAAGGAGGACAATGCTGAACAATCAACAACTTATAATACAAATGAACCGTAAACTTCTTACTCCCTTGGACTTCCATAACATCCTATTCCCATCATTACCACCAAGTCTCAAAGACAAAAAAAAAAAAAAAAAATCTAAAACTTCATCAACTTCCCAATCCTGTACAGCTCTAGTAAAACAAACATCCCACTGAAAGGATTCATTAGAATGGACTAGCAAATCAGAAACAGATGCACGCTGATCAGAAAACAGATGAAAAATAGCCGGAAACACCCTGTTGAGGGCTCGATCACCACACCGAATATCAAACCAAAAACGGGTCCTAGAACCCTCTCCAACATCATAACTAACATGTTTAACAAAACCCTCCAAACCCTTTCTAATGAACTTTCCAAAGACACCATAAGCCCCTTTACCTCCCCCCAGAGCGACTCCCCTTCATATTGACATCTCCATAACCATTTCCCCAACAAAGCTTTATTGAAAATCCTCGAGTTACGAACCCCCATACCTCCATTCGAAATAGGAGAACAAACTTTATTCCACCTAACGAGATGGAATTTAGTTTCCTCTCCCATTCCACCACACAAGAAAGCACAAAATAGCTTCTCAATCCGGTTGGCCACCCCTGCAGGCCAACCTTAAATAGATTATACTTAAGGTAATTCAGAACACACATTGTTGTCTTATATAAAATGGTAAACAATATGCAGCATGCACTTTTTTTTTTTTTTCTGACAAGTAGAGTGTCATGCACACCTACCTGGTGGATAGAATATATGAGTAGACTCATTTACAGCTTACATAGACTGCGTGTCACTGGAAGTGGTAAAGTAATCTTTAGTTAAAATCTTCAAAGGTATCACCTCTCTGTTCACACACAAGGTTATATTCTAAAACTTTCAACCTATTACTGTTCACACTGCCTTTTCCTAAGGTGAACATAAAGGGAAATCAAAGAAAATGTCCACATCAAGTTTATCAGTGTATTGAAATGGAAGTTGATGGCTCACAATCAATGTGTGATTCCATAGGGTTGACATGAATTGTGGTAGCCCTAGGTGAGGCAAAACAATACCAAGGTATTTTCCAAATCTAAACTATATATTGTAAGCAATGGATTTTCAATAAGAAATTAATTACCAAATCATTGATTAACAGGTCTTATAAAAAAAACTTTAACTTAAAGTAAAGTTCAGGTAGTCCATTAACGATGTATCCGATAGACCATGCCATTCCAACGTGATGGAATATAGACCCCCCATATTGTGGGCAGTAATATCATGCTACTAAAAGCTTGATAATTTTGAATAAAAAAACTCCTTACTTTTATGCGCAGTTGAGAAAACACTTTATGATATTTTGGGGAAGAGCACAATAAAAAAACAATATTTTGGGGAAGAGAACAAAAAAGACATTCAGATCAAAGTAAAACCACATTAATTGTTGAATGGCTCTTATTGATCTTCTATAGGTTTAAAAAACCAATCACAATTGGAAAATTTATTTATACTAAATGTGCAGCTATGAATGAATCTGCAGTTTATTTCTTGTAACCTGTGAGATGGAACTCATATACTTGTTTAGATTTCTTCTAGATAAAATCTCAAAGAAACCATAGGACAGAATAGGAAAAACAAATTAAACCAACCTGAACAAGAGGAGACACTGCTCAAGGCACACCCTCTAAGTTAAGTTGGATATTATAGGGAAGCATCAAAAAAAGCAAATGGCCATAGAGACTTATTTTTCATTGATGTGAGCAGCCAATGAATTTGTGCTTCTTCCTCGTTAACTTGTAAGAAAAAAAATGCTATAACATAGCTCCAGCATAATAACTTGCAGGGATGTAAAATGATGTAAATTGTTTAAGAATAGAAATTCAATTATACCCCTAGGGATTGTCTCAGTGGTAAGAGCCTTTGGTCTTGGTGATATGTTCCCCCCAAGTCTAAGGTATGAACCTTTTGGTGCAAACAATTTCTACGGGCCATCAGATTAGGGGAATTTTCCATTAAATAACCCAAGGTGCACTTGCGAGAAACTCCTTGCCGAGGGCTTGTGCATGCCCGGAATTAGTCGGGACTTTGTTCCGGGCTCCTAGTGCCGAGAGAGAGAGAGAGAGAGAGTAGAATTTCAATTGTTTGGCATCCAAAAAATAGTTTCAATTGTTTGGCATCCAAAAAATAACAGACATCAAGGGATTGCATAGTTATAGAATACTATATATAATAAAAGGAAAAAGAACAATCCTAAACTGAATCAGAGGAGATGCTACTAGAAGCACAACCAAATGGATAGGTTAGCTGTTAGGGGCATAAAACTTTAAATTATCAAAGACCCATGATAGAACATCAAACCTTTATAAGGTTATTTCTTTCTTCAGGAACATCTGTTTCAGAGATTTCATCTGGATTATTAGAATCATATACATCGTTATGGTTGTCATCTTCGCATTCAGGATTGACATGTCTTGTCACCTTTTCAGTATCATCTCCTTTACGATATACCAAGTCCCCCAACACAACTTGATTATTTCCTGCCACATGGTAGAATAAAACTGAAGAATATTTTTAAATGAAAAGTCACCTTGGCAATGAAAATGATGAAATGGTAGCACAGCAACGGCGAAAGAAAGAATTAGAAATTTATAGTCCAAATATACAGATGACAGCATACCATATTTTTGCACCCTAATGCTTGCTGCATGATTCCACAGATAGCTTTGGTAACTATGTACATACCTGACCAATTAGGCAGCATGCATTACCAAAAGTAACAAATGAAAATATGATTCTCTCACCTCTCTTCATTTATGCTTCTGCTTGTGTGTGTGTGTGTGGGCGCGCGCAAGTGTCTCAAAGTTGGTGAAAGCGCTAGGCACACTTAATTGAAGTAAATTACACATTTTTAAAAATGATATATAATAACAAAAAAATATTAAATACAATAAAAAAAAAGTGGTTTAAATAGAAAGATGGTAATTTATTTAGCCTACTAACTCAGTTTATTAGAGGATTATGCAACATTAAAATTAATTAATCAAAAAATTACATAAAGTTTAAACTAAAACTATACACATACATGATATTCAATAGCCATAATCAAATAGAAGTAGATGGTTGAATTAAAATATACCAAAAAGACCATGACCAAAAGCTCAAGAATCGTAGGTATTGATAGGGCTGAAAATAAACAATACTACTCGATAGGCAGCTCGAATTTGGCTTGATTAAACTTGAATTTGACTCCATTTGATTATTAAATAGGTAGTTAGCGAAAATAAATTGACTCAATTATTAAATAATACAAACTCGTATAAAACTCACCTGATTCAATTAAATTTCGTGAACATTCTCGTATAAAGCTCGGCTCAACTTGTTAGCTCGCTCATATATTAGCATACACATATATATTAACACAAAATAAATCACATTATATATGGATATAGTTCACTATATATGTCATATATATAGTAGTTATTATGAATACTGATAAAAAAAAAAAAAAAAATTATGATGAACATATTTGAGTATATATAATTCACTAATTTATGAGTATAATTATATAAATATTATAAATATACTGATATGTTATACAAGCATAATTTATTAGAGTTGGATAAGAGCCAAATAGCCATATAGTCTTTAGCCATTTAATCGTATTTGTCAATAATTGTGATTGAAGAATAAATTTGTATTTAATTGTAAATGGTGACTAACAATATTCTTTTACTTTATTTTTTTATTTTAAAAATCAATTTAAAAAAAAAATGATATACAAGTCAAGTGGAGTGCTTGATTGAGCACCTGACTTTATTTTTAGTCGAGTTTTGAGTCGAGTTTGAACATGAGAATGTCTTATTTGAGTCGAGTTCAAGCATCCAAAAAAACACAATTCAAATTTGAGTCAAGCTCGAGCCTTATTTTTTTAATAATTGAACCGAGTTTGACCAAGCACTACTTGCTCTAACTCGGCTCGATTACAGCCCTAGGTATTTAATTTTATGCTAGCTAACATAAGCAATTAAATATTAATCCATTTAGAAAGCCAACTTGGACTATTATACCAGGTTCAAAGCATATACATCACGTATGACAACACGTGGCACCATGGTATGTGCATATTCTTCAATATCAACAAATACCTGATAATGTTTATTAATAATACTTAATAACATACGGTGCCATGGTACATAAGCTCAGACAAAAAGCGCAAAGAAACATGCTTTTTAAATGCGCTTCAGTTTTGATAAGCAGAGCGTGCTTTTATGAACACTGGTGTCTGTGTGTGTGTGTGAAGGAGAGAGAGCAGAGTAAGCATAGAATTGAAAAAAGCATTAGGGAATCCTACCATCTCCATTCCCACCCCTCACTTTCTACCCAACAAAACAAAGGATAAAGATGATATCCACCCACCAGCCATTTTCCCACCACACTCTTCCTTTCCCCCCAATTTTCTTCTGCCAAACATAATGTTAATACCCAAGCAAATGAATTATGAGATACTGTCAATTTAGGCATTCCATCGATCTCCACCTGCACTTCTACTCTAGTTGAGGCCAGACCAACTGGGAAAAGCAAATTCCAACATATGCTGGAATAACCACTTACATCATTCTCAATGTCCTAGGTATAGCTTTCAGAGCCTGCAAGTAGTTACCAGGACATTTCTTCAAGCACTGCAACTGTATGAGACCATAACGAGAAATGTCAAGCTATTATCAGGACCAACATGAATCTTTCTTTGGAACTATCAAGCAGAATACATGAAAATCAAAATAGATATGGGGGAACACCCAACAGGCAATGCAGTGAATGCAGCAAATATGGTAGGGAAAGGACTTGACATAATGAACAAATTAGACTACAAGAAACTAATCAGCAGAAAGTGGTACTCAAGACACTATTTTTATTTTTTATTTTTATAAGTAAACGATTGTATTAATAAGAATAGGCATAGCCCAAGTACACAAAATGGTAATCACGAGGTAACACTAGAAGAAATGGAAACAAGAAAGTCATGAAAACCAAGGCCATTAAATATTAGCATAATCCAAGAATACAGACATGCATAGGCAACCAAAGTTGGAATCTTACTATAGCCCTTTCCGCAACCAGATGCCGAGGTAACTGCCTCAGAGTCCCTTCAATGTCGTTACTTTCTTTGTAATATTCTCGTGCTTTTGCTATAGGATTTCGTTGTATTTATAAATCTAAGTTAAGAAAAACATTTGCTCCTGTAATGCAATTGAGAGTATGCAACAAACCTCGTGAGTTGGAAAGAGTTGAGTAGACAAAATTCCCCTCACAAGATACAGAAAAAAAAAAGTAAAATAAAAAGGATATCCCCTTCTCTTGGATCGAGAATCATGCTTACAGCAGTCTTCCACTCTCCTCGAAGTAATGTAGCCCCAATTAGGTGAGTTGGCACAGAACCACTTCCAAAACGCTGAACTCATTTGCATATATTTCAAATAAATTATTTTAACAAGAAACAAAACCTGCATCTACTATACAAACATAAGGTGCATGGCATAGGACATCTCAGGCTGCACATTACTGGATGACAATGATTTTGCAGTCTTTTACAAGTGTACTCATAGTGGACTTTGCCACATAATGGAACTTCAAAGAAATTTTAAAGGTTTAATTTACCTCAAGTATATTAATTGACATTTAGCTCAAAAATTAGTATGCACTACTCACCAATACTTATATAACACGATCTGTTCAATTGAACATCCAACATAAAAATAAGAAAGAAAAAATACACACTTATGAGTGACGATTAAGAAAGTACTTGTAAACCAAAGTAGTTGATAAATCCAAGCTTTCCCAGGGCATCTGCAGATAATTTGATGGTATCTTCAGAATCTGCAACAACTCCTCTGAGAAGATACGTGAGTGCAGTGAGTGGATAAGATGAGATGTTGACCAACGAAAGTACCAATGAAAATATAACTTCAGGGAAAAACCCTTTACCGCAATGTGACAGTAAATCGGTTTCCCAGGAGCTGGCCAAGAAGAAGTCCTTCCCTGACATAGCTAGACAAAAACTCAGCTATAACATATGAATAAATTATACAACAAAAGGGCAGGAAAAAAACAAGAACTCAAAACTCATTGACCTTACCAGAAGTCACCGACTTTGATACCAATCAACCTTGCATTAAGAGCAGCTACTTTAGTTGCATGCTGCTTGAAAACAGTAACCTGGAAACACAAAAAGAACCAATCTACTGAAGCATCTTTCGTGAAATGACTAAAAACTTTGTACTACTTCAAGACTTTCATCCGATATTTATGCCCGAACTTGATTGCTAACCCTTTTTTATACAAGTAATTGCTAACCCATTCAATCTCTGCTTCTTCATTGAGTATTATTTTGCTTACTATACCCATTGTAGTAGCATGATAACTATTATTGTTACTCTTGCTACCATTGGGATAAATCTAACCCCTTCCCTGTTCCCCCCCATATACATGGGATATTTTAATATGAAAAATTCGCATATGCTACCAAGTCAGCCAGTGATCTATGATTCTAATAAGCATAGACTCTCCATTTTTGACAGTATAATATAGGGCTTTGAAATATATATATAATTAAAAAAAAAACCTTAAAATTTGAAGTTGGGAGTTGGATTCCATACATAAAGGCTACTGATCCAAAAGTTATTATGGTCTACTAACAATTGATATAAAACAAATAAACATAAACATACAGACCAGCAGGCCCCAACAAACTACAGCCTTCCACAAAGCCTCCCTTTCTTGTTGATGGCACTACAATCATTTCCCTAGAAGAACTTGATTGAATGCTGTCAGTTTTTCAACTCACCCCCAACCCCACCCCACCCCACCCCATATGTAGACCAATATTTGAAAGACTGCTTGTGAAGGTGATCCTCCATCATTTAGACAAGTACATTATTTTCCAACCAGCCACTTTCCACTCCAATTTTTCGATCACACTGTCCCAAATAGACTTTGAATTGAAAGAGGGACCCATGAGGAGGACAAGGTACATCATTGGGCAAAGAAGATACCTTACACCTCAAATTGCTAGCCCTCTCTCCACATTGAAAACGTTTCCCTCCAGAACCGACTCTAATTTTGCTTAGTTCACTTCAATCCAAAAACAGTTTCAAAGCATAGGTGGAGTGCCCTCAAAGATCAGATATGACCTAGATTTTTCCCCACACAATATCAATGTCATTTGCAAATAATAAATGAGAAATGTTGAGTGTGCTAAGATTCTTATTCCCTGCAGAAAATCCAAAACTGAAAGCGACATCAGCAGCACTAGAAATCGTTTTGCTTAGATCTTCCATGATAATAATGAAGAGTAACAGGGAAAATAGGTCACTCTGTCTCAAACCACGGGAACTACTGAAAAAAACCTCGATCGTGCCATTCATCAATATTGAAAAGTGACCTAAAGAAATACAATGCACTACACAAGAACACCATCTCCACCCAAAACTACATCTCTCAGGCAAGTAATGCAAGAATTTCCAATCAACATGATCATAGGCTTTCTTCGTGTCCAATTTACAAAGTAACCTTGGTCCTCCTAAAGTAAGTCTACCATCCAGGCATTCATTGGCTATAAGTGCCAAGTCTAAGATATGTCCTTTTTTTTATTAGTAAACAAGAATTTTATTAAAATAGGCGAAGCCAAGTACACGAGACATATACAAGAGCAACACCTATGCATGAGTGTCTAAAGATACAAGGAAATCATGTACATTCATGCTATTAAAGTCTATTACAATTGACCAATGGAATAAAGTATATAGAAATAAAGTTCTAATCTCGTCCATTGTCCATTCACGATTCTCAAACCTTTGACAATTCCTCTCCATCCATATGCACCATCATATTGATTGGGCTTATCTGAACTCTAAATCGGGAGGTATCCTATTGTTGTGGGATACGCGAGTGGCCAATCTGATCAAGGAGTATGTCAAGGAATTCTTGGTGGCTTATTCTTTTCTTAATGCGGATGATGGTTACAAGAGGTCTTTTGCCGGTGTATATGGTCCTAATGTGAACAGCAGTAGAAGGTTCCTTCTTCCCTACACATTCCCTTATTTCATCAACTTTCTGGAGGACCCAATCTGATTGAAAATCTACCCAGTGTGAACCAAGCAGCAACAAACATAAAGGGTTAAGGTCGTCCCTTGGCCCATCCATGCCATGGTGAAAGTAAGCATTACCTTCCTCTACCTCCCTACAAACCAACTGAAGATCAAGCTCCTTCCCAAACCCATTAGTTGCAACCCCCAGTACATTCTCAGAAGAGGAGGAAACCCCTGTCGAATCCTCGCATAACTCGGACTCATCTTGGATGTTCATCCCCACTCCCTCAATAAGACTCCCACAACTAACAATGGGCTGCAAAGAGCCTCCTAATACCTGTGGCAACCCATTTACAGCAACAGAACGAGGAAGGAACTCGATTCAAGCAACCTCGACAGTCTCCTTAGTCGTGCCTCGACAAATCTTGCTCGACGAAGCAGAGACGTGCTCCGGTGAGTCATCCACAGGGTCACCAATGTCTAAAGACCTTTACTATGCCGGCCCGAAGGGCTCTAGGGCAACCTCGGCAATCTCCTTAGTCGTTCCTCTGCAAATCTTGCTAGATGGAGCAAAGACGTGCTCCGGCGAGTCATCCAGAAGGTCGCCGACGTCTAGCAACCTTTTCTGTGCTGGCCCTAAGGGCTCTAAGGCAACCTCAGCAGTCTCCTTATTTGTTCCTCTACAAATCTCGCTCGATGGAGCAGAGACATGCTCCGACGAGTCATCCAGAGGGTCGCCGACATCCAATGACCTTGTCTGTGCCGGCCGGGAGGACAAATGATGGCGGCGCCTCGGGAGACATCACGCTCAGGCCTGAGGAGGAACCAGATGCTGGCTTGATTCTCCATTCGGGAACAGGCCCTTAGATTTGGGTCGGGCAGCCCATCTTCAGTTTCAGCCCAACCACCAAACTATTTCCATTTAACCCAGTCTAAACAGGTCCATCCAGCCCACGGCCCAAGCTCATAATTGAGCCCAATCCTACATCAACCTTGGCCATAAGCTCACGCCTCTCCTACACCCCCAACAGTTCAGCCTTCACTACCCACAACATCCCTTCGATGTCCCCCACTACCGAGCAATAATCTGACAACTTAAGCTAACAGTTGTCAGCATGTAGTTCGCCCACTCTGTTTATAGCATATCCTTCACTTATTTTTTTAACTTCCGATCAGCGTCCTCTGCTGGAGCAGGTACCATACTCCTCAATACCGCCGCGTATGACACACCTTTGGAGGAGGAAGGCCCAACCACGACAGATGATCCACCATTTCCCCTTCAACTAAACAAGGGGAATTTCACTCTATTTTCAGTTGAAGAAACAGAGGATGAAGTACCTTCAACCATTCGAACGTTATAAGCAAAACCTTCCCAACCTTGACTGTTAATGCCTTTTGGAATAGCCAAAACACACCCATTGTTTCCATTCCCGAACTCAGTTATCAACAAGTAACAGCCCCTCGAATTTATGCTACATTGGATAGTGAGAACACCAACATCCAACCGTAACTTTTTGAAGAAACCAGCTTTCCATGGATGTTTGAAACAATCCTCCACCATCCCAGCCACCCAAGATGCCGTCGAAGATTGAAGATAGATAGATTTTAGAACCCTCCTACTCTTCTACGGTTACCACCCTCCTTCACAAAAACAAAAACTCCACCCGAGAACTCCTAACACCCGACATCAACTCAGTTCTCCAATAAGATGACTAATAGAGAAGTAAAGAAAAGGAAGGATATTTCCAACGAGAAGCATCAAGAAATCAGAAAGAAAAGGAGGAGAAGAGTCAAAGAAAGTAACCAGAATTGAGTAGGGAGATTAACTCCAATGAGGAGCGCCGGAGATGGGTATAAGAAAGGTCATGGAAAGGGAAACGTAAAATCCATTTTTGAAACATACATACTTCCAGAGTTATTAAAAATGAAGAATATGGATGTGTTCATTTTTTAATTTAACCAAGTTCTTGCCTATGTCATTGATTCACTAAAGAAAATTGTGTGCTTGTCTACACATTTGGCTAAAGAAAACTACATGCATATGAGAATGTTAATAAAGGACTCAAAAAAAAAAAAAAAAAAGTTGTTGCATGCATCCATTATAGATGAAGAGACAAACAACCAAACAACTTTCAAAGGCAACACAAGTAGTTATGGCAAGAATTCATTACCATCTGAGTAGAGATTGCCCGTTTATCCTTCGTACCTGCGAACCCAAATGATCTTGGCTGTAAAAGAAAATTTAGAATGAACTTAGAAGGAATATGGGAAATAAAAATGATTAACAAGTTTTACATTTTTGAGCCATCTCAATTATTGATTTGTTTAGAGATTTTAAAAAACAAATGAAAAATGGAAAATAATCCCTAATTTCTCAAAAAAGTTTTAATCATTGCATTTACTTTTTTTTTTTAAATGGTCATTCTGTCTGGTTTTTATCCAAAACTGTCACACCCCAAAAACTCGGGTCTATATTTTGAAAATTAAGAATTTCCTCCCATATCTAGAATTTGGATTTCTAGAAAGGAATTTTTAATAATGGTGTCAAGAGATTCTTTATGTTTTATTTGTTAAACTCCGTCTATTTAGAAAAAAAAAATACAGTAGAAATTAGAAGATAAGTTGGTTTAAAGAGCGAATGAGAGCTGCACAAATGAAGTCCTAAAACTTATCTGCAAGAGCTACTGAGGGCTGCACATAGTACATAAGGGGCTCTTAGAGAGTCCTGAAAATTACAAAGTTTATCTAGCATATACTTGTTACGTTTTAAGAGTCCTTTTTCTAAGAAACTAGGAGTCTTCTCCTACCTGAGTTAGGAATCTTAGAAAGCACATCTTTCATGCATGTCTTCCTCTATGACCTTCAGCCTTACAAAAGGGACTTCAAAGTATGACAATTTGGAATAAAACTTTTTTTATAAGTAAGAAGATATTTTATTGATGTTGAAATAGGAAAATTTGGAATAAAACTGCAGCCAGCCAAGAAATAATACACCCAGCTAACTTTGTGACTTTTCTTGATATTGCATTGAGAATAGGAAACTAATGAATGAGATTCTACGTTTCTGGAGAAGGAGAAGTTCTCACCTTTTATGGTGATTTAAAGGAGCTCCAATTGTAACCTTGACTAGTTCTTTTGGAATATAGGCCAAGTGTGGCTTGGGTCCCTTGGGTCGTTACATTTCCCTTCTTAAAAATAAACTCTAGCCATCTAAGGAACCGTAAACACCCTCTCCCCAAACTGTCAGCCCTCTATTCTCAATCACTGGTAAGAGAAAAAAATTATTAGAAATCATTTTTAGAAGTTGTTGTATCCTAGGGGTAAGGAAATTCATTGATTTCCGGCAACCTTTTCCTTCAAATTTCTCTAGAAACAAATCTGAACGCCTGTCATTAAATTTGTCCAGATTTAAAACTCCAGATTTCAGGCCTTAAATTGCAAACTTTCTTCCCTCTTGCTGCTGTCACTTATTGGTGACAGAACTTCAGAGTTTTCATCAAGTTTCAATCTTAAATAATCTTTAAATTATCCCCATCAATTGGTTCAGTTTGATATTCTAATTTCCCTAGCACAACAATACTTCAACAGCCTTTATCCAAATCCTAAGAATATCTAGACGCTGCAAACCTTTTGTGCAACCTCTAATCAGATTTAAGGAAAGTTTTCTTCAAGAATTCCTTTAAAATTCTGATTATTTCTTGTTTCTATATTTTATACGTTTGGATAGTGAAAGTGTTTGAGACTGTTTGAGAATGTTTGTGAATAGTAGTGAAAAAGTAATAATAAAATATTAAATAGTAGTGAAAAGTAATGAATAGTAGTAAAAAGTAGTTGAAAAGTAAATAATAAAATAAAGAATAGTAATGAGATATTCTGAGAGTACCTCAGTACCCAAACCTGTATATAGTTAAAGAGTGCAATAACTCAGTTTTTGTGCAAAGGAAAGAGGTGGACAGAACTGGCATCTAGTCTTCCCTTGGGGCACAACAAGGTCTTCTAGGTAATAACCTGCCTTAAATCCCTATCTGCTGTGATGTATAGTCTATGCTAACATCAATTCTCAGAGAAAAATGTCCCATGAATCATAGATAGGAGCCAATGATAAGAACTAAGCCATTTCCAATACAAAAGAGTTTAACATACCTGGATGCCAAGCATTTTTCCTATCACTCCTAAGGCTTCTTGTGTCTCCTTGTTCTCCTTGTAAAGATGAAATCTGAGTATTTATATTGACAGGATATTTCAGTTATTGCTCAAACGCCACCTAAAACACACATGTCGTGAATATGCTTAGTGGAGGTATGGAAGTTCAAATCTTGAATGTGCAAAGAAGAAATTGATCTGATGCTGTTCTACATTTCATACATGCAAGTTCAATGGGTTTCGCTGTGTCAAACATGAAAACCATATACAAACCAGGCTAGATCTGGTTCTTTAATGCACGAAGACTTCAAATCATTAAGAAACATTCAACTGGCAGAACGATGAATAAGAGTATAGCAAGAAAATAAGGAACTTTGCCAACATCACCTCAGGAACTTGCCATCAGTCTCTGACCAATTTTCGGAGCCTCTGCTATCAAAGGGCATATCGACTCTTTCTTTCCGTTTCTTGGAGTTTCTGCCTTTATTTTTATGACCTCCTGTATTTAATCTCACGCGGATGCATTTTGATGAGGCATCCGGTCCATCAACCACATCGGTGACAAGGAATTTGAAATTTTGCTTAAAAAAATTGTGCATTGCCTGAAAGACACAAAAAAGTGAATGTTAAGGGCATGTTTAACATGGAACTAGGTGAAAGACTTGAACTTTAGGTTTACAGAAGTGTAGTCAGAAACAGAACTAAACAATCTGGGCATGGCAATGAATTTTTGGAACCTAAATCCAAACTTAAATTGGCAGCACAATAAAGAAAACCAAACCAATTTGACTGAGATCCTGTCAGTTAGGTTTGAGTTCAGTCAGTTGAGATGCATGCATTCTTTTCTTAACTTGTCTGTGCTCATACCCCCCCCCCCCCCCCAAAAGTCCTCAACCAAAAGCAAATCATTGGAATGGTTGGTCCAATGACTCCAATCCTCAGGTGCAATTGCACGAAGAATAGACCTAGCAAAAACTATGTGCCAAAATTCGTCTCTCACCAAAACTAGCGATTTTCTCAAAGTCATGAAAAAGCTCCACCAGACACATATGGAACATAATGGATGTGAAAAAGAAGACCTATAAATGAATTAAATGAGTCCAAACTCCAAAACCAACCGTTCGATGAGATTTATCAGAATCTGGGGAGAGAATGATTGGTGAAACACTTTCTTCAACACCAGTATTAATTTGACTAATAAGAGCTTCCAAACGCTTGGCATCAGAGTCACCAGCTAAAGATCTAAAAGTATCAACTTCAGAAGCATAACTTTTACTATTAGCTGTATCATCTATCTTTGTCACGGTTTCCTCACTGATCTGAGTAGATTAGAAAATGATGCTACAATCAGAATAAAGACTAAAAGTATAAAATGAAACCAATCCATAAATAATATCAAGCTTAAATACCTCTGGTGGAGCATCCAATGAGGTCAAATGAACAACGTTTCCTTCCTTATCTACTTCATTTACAATAAAATCAGAATACCTAGATCAAATTCCAAGAGAAAGAAATAGATGAGTCCATTAATATAACTACAAGACAGCACCAACTTATAAAAAAAACTACGAGACAGCACCAAATAGTTGTCTGATGGGCTTAAGAGTATGTCTACAACTTTCTTCTAAATGATGTAGAATCGTACGGAAATGCCATAGAATTGAACTTGCTTTGTAATACGATGTGAATACATAGACGACAATAAAAGAAATTAAAATGGTTATTAAAAAGTTTACAAGAATGGTAAAGTCGTTCAATAAGGCTAATTCTTTCGAAGCCAAGAAGAAAAAACAGCAACGTAGATTAGATATAATATGCAGATATTAAAACAGCAAAAAAAAAAAAAAAAAAAACAAGCCCTCTCTTTGGTTAGAGAGAGAAAACAGAGGACAAGAAATATCTAGGAAAATAACTAGTAGACATCAAGCCATAAAATAACAAAGGATTTTTTTTTTTTTTTTTGTATTAATTTCAGTTCAATATGTTTCATACATCTTTCAACGGTCAAGAAGAGCAGTGATTTTAAATCTTTAGGTAAATCATTCGAATGCATGACCAAGAAATGAACTAATAGAGTAATCAGATTTCTTCTAAGACCTTTGTTTGAGAATTCCACGAAAGCCAGGGAGCTTTGAGATGTAGCAGAAGATTCCCACGTCCGATTCTTCGAGGGTTTTCGCTGCCATTAGGGTTTTCGAAGATACCGTAGTGGTGGTGTGCGAGTAGGGTTTTAGAGCGGAGAAGCACAATGAGTCGGTTCTAACTTATGCCACGTAGGGTTTGTTTTGGAAATAAAAATTTAAAATGATATTTGCAGTGCGCAAATTGATTACTTAGAGAAAGTTGTAAGACAGTTTAATTTGATTGATTGGCTAGAAGGAGAGAGGGATGGCCAGGTAACCGTTATAGAGACCACGAGCAATAGAGAAACATGGAGACAAGAAGAGAAAGAGAGAAATTTGGGGGGTTTTTCCGCATTGTATTTAGTATTCAACTTTTAGCGACGGTCCATTTGTCGTCGTAACAGACTTGAGAATTTATAATAAAGAAGTGCTATATACATATAAGAGGATTGTATTACAGGACTGTATGTCCCAATGTATAAAATGATTAGATTGTCTCCATTTTTATTTTTAGGCTATAAATGATTACATTATCCCTTTTTCTTCTGCAACCTAAAGTCAAATGAAAATATTTAAAATTCTGCAATACTGCTAGTCGCCTCTGCCACTCCCCCTCGACCAAATCTCCACCATCGTTGACTACCACAACCCAATTTCCTCCACCATCGACGAAACCTCCACCTCCACCATCGACGAAGTCACATACTCAAGGTTTGTTTTCTTTCCCTTTTCCTCCACCATCGACGGAACAACTACATGTTGTTTATTTTCTTTCCCTTTTTCTCAAGGTTTTTGCTCTCAAGCTCTACCTCACTCGTTTATCTTTTCTTCCATTTTGGTCGTTTGCAGTTCTTGTTTTCTAGGAAACGAGGAGGGAGATCGATTGCAAGAATAGTGGCCATCCTTTTGCACATCACTTGCTTGAGTTTGGTAAGTTCACCTGGATCACTTGACACAGTTCTAGTGTGGTAGGGAAGGTCTGAATGGCTGGCATGCCTTGGTGGTGTTTCATGTCGTAGAAAAAAAGTGACTTAGATATAATAATTCTAATGGGTTGCTCGGTTGCTTGAACTCGAACCCAAAACTAGTGGGAAGGTGTAGATGATTAACAATCATTGAAAACTCCAGACTCTTTGTTTTTGAAACATAAAAAATCCAGATTAATTGCAAAGATGTTGCTTTCTGTTGAAAATTATTTTCAAATGTTGTGCTCTATGCTCAAATACTTTGGTTAGTGAGATTATCTCATGTTTGGTTAGTGAGAAAACAGAATTGTGTCATAAGGAAAAAAAGGCACTTAGGACAATTTTTTTATCTTTTAATTTGTAAACTGGTTTACATATCAAACTGCTTAAATATATTCTTTTTCTGTCTTTTCCTTGCCTAACTTGAGTACTTTTTTTTTTTCCATGTTGTGTTTAAATATATCAAGATTGTTCTTGATGGAGAAAATGGAAGAAAGCACATCTACTCAGCGACCACTACTTTTTTCGAAAAACAGTAATTACATGGATACCTCAAATGTTAGAGATGATGAGGAAGTAACTGATGATCATGATGTAGTACTGGAGAATGATGACGATAATGTGATTTTGATTTAGTTTTAATGCATTTATTTTTAAGTTATTTAATTTTTTTATGTATTCAAATGTAGGCAACATCACGTATGGAAGATGTATTAAATCTCATAAATTCGGTAATACTGCATGTTACACCACAAAGTGTTGTATCGCAACTGCCTGGTACACAACAAAGCATTATTTCTTAGGTCTATGTTAAATAATATTCCATTTTGCACCTATCTGTTTATATTCTTCTAAACAAGTAATGCCAAGTAGTTTGCATGATTTTTACAAAATATTTCAAACTACTTGCAGGTGAACTTCGAATATCATAACCCTCTTGATGATTGATGAAAGACATTGTAGACTGCTGCAGAAGACATTGTAGACTGTTGCATTTTGACTATTTAATGAGATTTGAAGACGTTGTAGATTGTACATGTTGACTATGTTAACAACTTCAAACTCTCATCAGTTGTATAACTCTGTTTTGTATTCTTCTAAACTTGGTATATTGTTGTGACGTTAGATATTTTAACCATTTGATTGGTATGAAGTTATATAAATTTTGGTGGACATGGGATATGTTTCCTCATTTTCGAAACAGTTACAGGTTGGTCATGTTAATGAGATTGGTGGAGATTAGATTGGTCATTATAATTTTCTAACTCTCATCATTTTCATCATGTTTTATTTGTCATCATTGATATTTTTAGTATTGAAAACATAGCAATCCAAATTATCTAAAAGCATAACAACAAAGAGTTACAATATAACGAAGGATATCACAGATTCTACAAGTTTCATACACAACTGTTGGATTTGTCCCTTGTACAATATTGATAAAGGTGGTAAACCAATTTATTACAACCTACTTAACAACATTACATAGTTGGATACACATTTACTTAATCTGTAATTGTTCTTGATTCTATCCAACAACAAAATATTAGAATTGCAAGTCTCCAATACACACAGGGTCGCATGCGTGCATGTTTAATATCTTTTATTAGACCATGAAATTCATCCCAATCATTTTGGATGTGCTTCTCCGATTTTTTAATCTGTACTCTTGCACATTGGAGTTCTTTCTCCCTCTTTTGGAGTTCTTCCTCTCACTTTTAGAGTTCCTTTCTCTTTTGAAGGCAACATTCTCTTTCGTAGACAACTTTTTCTTCATTTTCTACTTCAACATCTGCCCACAAAAAGTACTCGTAGTATAACCTTCCCTGCAGCAAACAGATTGTATAAATCATTGTGGGAAATTACAATGCCAAAGTTCAATGTCTGAAAAAAGTTGCCCAAACAAGACTAATTAGTGTTTACCACTTGCAATACGTATGTAATGTTAATAACTCATTCACAAATGTATTCAAACGCATACACTGGAATTATCATATGGAACTAATTCAAATCTTTACAAACAACTAGAGTGCACACAGTCAAAACTAGAAAACACAAACCAGATGTACATAAAGATCTTAACACAAATTTACAAACTGACTATTCGTACATTTCATCTGCATAATCTACGATTTTCCAGAACCAAACACGAATTACCATATGAATTACCAAAACCAAACACAAATTTTCCAGAACCAAACATGAAGGGAACCACGAAAAATATGAAAAATGTCTAGGGCTATACCTTACAGCTATACCTTGCAGCTATACCAAACACGTTCTTGAGAGCGTGGATCTAAGGGACTTGTTTCCTTAAGAGGTGATGTGTATAGTTATGACATTCTACTGATGGAAATTTTTATAAGAAAAAAGCTCACAAATGATATGTTTACCGAAGAAATGAGCTTGAAATCTCTTGTAGAGGAGTCATTATCCCTTTCAATAATTGATGTTGCTGACACCAAATTGTTAAGAAATGAAAGTGATTTTGCTGCCGTAGAGGAGTACTGTCTATCATCTACTATGGGATTGGCTTTGGGTGGTTGAGCAAATTCACCAGATGAGAGGATTGATATAAAAAAAAGGTTTCCGCTACACTCAACAAGATCAAACTAAAGTTTCGTGAAAATATTGAAGGATGTGTAAGATTCACTTTCTTATTCACAGCTCTTAACTCCCTATATATATATATATATATATATATATATTTCTACACCACATATATAAGATTTTGAAATGTTTGACGACCTGCAACTTATTTTTCTTCTACTTACATGGTTACAAAAAAAAAAGACAAAAGCAAAACATTTCTTCCATTAATCCAAGCTTGAGAAAATGAGGCAATTATAAATTAGAATCCCTAATTGACCATGCTTTCAGTGTTAATTTTACTATCTAATTTGTCCCAATTACTGGATCGGAGATGGAACCCAAACTAAACTCAACCAACTTATAAAGCTAGCTTATGGCCAAAAAACGTGAGAATGGATTGGCTAGAATTGGTTGTGGCTATGGAATTTGATTATATTAGGGTTAAATCATATAGGTTTTGTTGGAAATTCCATAAGCTAAGATGTTTTGTATTTTTTTTTTTTTTAAGTTGGGGAATTGGGTTTTGAACTCTATAACTCCATTTTGAGGTTGGAGGTTATGTCAATCACGCCATAGTCCTTTGGCCACATAATCTAAGATGTTTGTGTTAGTTTATTTGCTTACTATCTAAATGTCTTTCAAGCTAGTTGCCAACGAATAAAAGCAAGAACATGAGTTTGATCTTAGAAGTAGTAGAGTTCTTCGGTTTAATTATCCAACTTAAAAACACATGACAAGTAGCTTTGATGTTCCTGTACATGCTAATATAGAGAACATTAAAGATCTCTTGCTATCCTAATATTGGTCTTGTGTGCTCATTTTTTTTCTACACCTACTACAACAACCCTTGAACATCTTTTCATTTCATTCGTTTCGCTTGGCTTTCCTTTCCTTTGTCTCTTGCACTTCTCATTCAATTCCTGCCTGTTGGTCTTTCTCATTTCTCTGGATGAAGCTATTAAAGAAGGGCGCCACAGAAGATGGGAGATCAAGAACAGTACAAGATAGGAAACATGATTGGGACTTCAAGAGAGTTAACTCTCCATTCAGCCTAGGTAGTGTCTTATAGGAGATTGGGGGATCAATACAACTAAGTAGCTCATGCTGGTAGAGCTAGGATTCTCGGGTCCGATCCTATCGATAATGGAAGGATGTTCGAGACACAAGAACCCAGTTCGTTCAAAGTCTCAAAGATAGATATCTGGTGTGAATACTTAGTTTTTGTGAAGAGAAGGCTCCCCTGGATGTAGTGTGCAGCAAGTATGGTGAGGTCCCATGGAGCCAGGTTAAAAGGGCACTCCGATTGCATTATGAACTTGTAATTAATAATGCAACCAATACAGGATAATATTTATATTCAATAATAATTATTTGAGTGCTTTATAAATTATATATTTGATTCACTCTGGTTCAAACGTTTCATAGAAATATTAGAAAATATATTAAATTAAGATATTGAAAAGTTTATTGGACATTCAATAATTAGTTTTGTTATTCATCATCCCACACACCACACACCAAATTTCTTTTTATTTTTTTGGTTTTATTCCCACTAAACTAATTGAGTTCTTTTATTCATCATTCATACACTACATATTTGGTAAGAGAAGAAAAAAAAATCATGTGTGGTGTGTGGTATGAGAATGATGAGTAGAGTTTTTCTTCAATAAATTAGATCGTTAAATCTTTTCCATATTTATTAGTGTAACGCCCGTCCTTGTGGTGGGACTTTTTCCAAAATAATTTTATAAAAGGACGACGGGAATTACCATCCTATTTAAAATTTTTCACTTGCATACCTAGGGTGCGAGACTCCACGTTTATAAATTAAAATGTGCTTTGGATTAAGAGAAGTTTACAGCGAAAAACATAAATCTTATAATTAAAAGGTCTCTCGTACGTTTAAAACTCGTGCCTAGACTTCCGTGCTCTTCCCCATGGCCGTGTCCGTCCTGATTATGTAGTTCCTGTGGAGGGAGGGACATGCATAAAAACTAAAATGAGTAAAAGACTCGTAAGCATTACTTCATACCGTTAAAATATAATAACATAGATTTTCATTCATGCATTCATCACTCGTACATACTATTACGTGCATGCATACGTGCTTACATGCGTTCGTTTGAAAACTTCACTGGACGGGATTTTTCTCTTTAAAACATGGGCATCATTTTCGTAAAACATTTCTTCCGTCAGTGCCTTCATTTTTTCAAAAGTTCGTGCATGTTTACGTGCATACGTGCGTTCTTTTGAAAACTTCACTGACGGGATTTTTCTATTTAAAACATGGGCATCCTTTTCGTAAAACGTTTCTCCCTTCAGTGCCTTCATTTTTTAAGAGTTCGTGCATGTTTACGTGCATACGTGTGTTCTTTTGAAAACTTCACTGACGGGGCTTTTCATTTTAAAAGACTTTCCTTTCTTTAAAACGTGTCTCTTGTCAGTACCTTCATTTCTTAAAGGTTCGTGTGTTCGTGCGTTCGTACATGCATACATACATCCATTCGTTCTTATCACTTTCATAGGCCAGTACACACTGTTACGTTCCGTGTGTTTAGGGTTAGCGATCTTCCTTTGGACCCGAATTCTGCCCGTGGCCACGGGTTGGAAATCCCTTTCATAGGGGGCAGCACTGGATGCACTTCCAGTACTACTTACCAGGCATTGCAATCTGCCCATTCATTGGTACCCTTTTCATTCATTCATGCGGCCGTTACGTATCTTCATACATTCATGCTTTCATTTCTTTCTTTCTTGCTTTTCGTTCATTTGTTCATGTAAGTTCGAAAGAGCTGGAGCTTTCATTCAGTTCGTTCTTTCATTTAACAGTCTTTTCTTTTCATGAGAAAATATTTCCTTTCATGAGAAAATATCGTTTGGGGCGTAAGCCCGAAAATCGTCTTTTCATCTTTCAGTTCATTTCAATCCTATCCTTTCTTTAACAGTTCGTTTGTGGAAAATTTCATTTAAGAACATACATGGGCTTAAACGTCAGCTTTCGTGGCATCCATAAGCGTCACCTTGAACGTCGTCAATCATGGCATCCACGAGCGTTACCTTGTGGCGCACATGAGAGCGTCGGTTCGTAGGATTCACAAAAGCATCCGCTTTCATGCCTTTCATGCATCTTCATCAGTTTATGGATTTTCTCAGAAAATACATACAATAGATACAGCGCATATTCATCCATTCACATGCGTACAATTAATACTTTGGTTGCGTAAAAATGGACTGCCAAGAAGGGGCCGTACATACTTATACCTTTGAACACTTAGCATTTTCTTTCTTAAAACATCTTTAGTCTTTTCTTAAGGCATCATAAGGAAAAGCTTTCGTTTTCATTTTTTTTTATCGTATAAAGACTCTAGAAGAGTATGAACGTAACACTTACCTGGACTCCACGCTACTTGCATGTCATTCAGTCCATTCATGTGCTTGTCAGATGGCAACCTACATGCATACACATACCTTAGAATCATTTTCTATCTAATGCATAAGCAACTTAAACTAGAAATAGAGCTACGCTTTACTTAGAACACTCTGCTTCTATCCCATGCACTTACGTGCCCTTCACTATGTTAAACCCTTCGGAGACCACTTACGGACACCACATCTTCTAACTCAAAGTCTTGTCTCGAGTGCTCATCCACTAAAGTGAACCCATTATTCACCTTAGGATTAAGACACTAAGACATTCGTCTTACTCTTCTTATTGAACTCATCTCGATGCATGACTCAGACCGACTAAGTCACGCATCCCAATCCTAACAATACGCCCGTCACTACCTTCATGCATCTTAGCCCACACTAAATTCTCATTCTCATCCATACAAGCCACACGACTCTAAGCCAACTCTGAGACTTAAGCACCATGTAACTGTACTAATGACAGATTATCCATTACATATGGTGAATTCGTCTGACATACGTGTCTCACCATGTTACACATGTGCCTAACCCCTTTATCACTTAAGATCAACATATATAACACGTTGATCACCTGCTCGTAGGGACAAGGGCCATACTCTGATACCAATCTTCTCTTAACCCGGCTAGCATGACTCTTCATGCTACCCGTCCCTTTTGACAGTTCATTCCAACACTTAACACGACAAGACTCCATTCATAACTACGTCTCATGTCACGTCACATAGCCCGAGATTGCTCCCAAGTTGCAACATGACCTTGTCACGTTACTCAACATTCTCCTACATCAACTCCTGACTCATCACGAGTACGGTTCCTCATGTACTCCCGTCACATCGTGACATCTCGTCACGTTCCCGTTACGCCATTCATACACTCTAATACTTCACCCATCATAAGCATGACTTCCAACAACCACGTCATTTCGTGACGTTGCCCAGTCATGCTTCCGTTGCGTATTCTTACACTTGTTCTGACACTTCAAGCATACTCCTAGCCATAAGTCCATCACAGTGACACTTGTCACCTCAGACTACAGGTTATGCCATAGCTATTTCAGGACACTGATCCCCAGTTCCCGACACTATCCATCACGTTCCACGTCCATAAAATACATAACCATCCTTATCTCTACGACACGCCACGCGGAGTGTGGCTGCCACGTGGAGTACACTCCGTGTATACTCCATTCATACACACTACGTCACATCACCACCATGGCATACCCGCCATATGGTACATCACTATATCACATGGAGTACACTCATTGTGTACTCCATCCATATGCATTACGCCACATCACCATTATGGCATATCCACCACATGGTGCATCACCCATCAAATGGAGTACATTCCACATGTACTCCATTCATACATATCCCGTTACATCACCATTATGGCATATCCTTCATACGATGCGTCACTCCACTACATGGAATACACTCTGCATATACTTCATGCACGTTACGCCACATCACCACTACGGCATACACGCTATATGGTGCATCTCACCATCACATGGAGTACATTCCACTTGTACTCCTCACATATATAATACGCCACATCACCATTATGACATATCCGATATATGATGCGTCACTCCACTACATGGAATACACTCTGCATATACTCCATGCACGTTACGCCACATCACCACAATGACATACACGCCATATGGTGCATCTCACCATCACATGGAGTACATTCCACTTGTACTCCCCACATATACAACACACCACATCACCATTATGGCATATCCGCCATATGATGCGTCACTCCACTACATGGAATACACTCTACATATACTCCATGCACGTTACGCCACATCACCACTATGGCATACACGCCATATGGTGCATCTCACCATCACATGGAGTACATTCTACTTGTACTCCCCACATATACAACACGCCACATCACCACTATGGCATACACACCATATAGTGCATCTCACCATCACATAGAGTACATTCCACATGTACTCCTTTTACACGCACTACGCCATTGAGTACACTCCACTTGTACTCATCCCGTTCCACAATATGCCAGGAGGGTATATTTTACATATACTCTCCTTGTCTCATATTATGCCACACATAAAGTACACCCAGCTTGTACTATTCTCATTCCACATACGCCACGCCACCATTACAATACAATCCACAACACAACACAACACACTTTCCAAATATACCCAACACTTCACTACACAGAATGCCCAACACTTCATTACACAACACCACATCATAATACTACAACTCCACAATACCAACAGCACAGTCCACAACCTAGTCAACTAATCAATATCCAACATAAATACGAGGGATAGAGGGTTATACCATCGACGGGATAACCCATGCATTGCTCGTTGACCGTCATAGCCGATGATGCCGGAAGAGTCGTACGTGGCGGCTAACTCACGTACGGTGATTGTTTAGGCGTTTAGATAGCTAGGTGTGGTCTTGGAAGGACTTGTGATGGCCTTGTGATGGTGGTGAGGGGCATAACACGGCGGCTCTAGTCGTGTGCAGTGGCAGTCAATCACGCGCAGTGACTGTCCATCACGTGCAGTGGTTCCCCACCACATAAAGTGGTGGTTTGGACCTAGGGCTTGGCTAAGGGAGGTGCGGTGGATCTCGTGGTGGCATCGAGGTGGCGCCACGGTAGTTCACGGTGGCAGATCTGGCCATACAGTGGAGGAGAAGCCGTGGGAGAGTGAGAAAGTGTGTGCTCTCATGGGTGGCAGATCGGGGCCATGGGTGGTTGGCTTGGCTTGGTGGTGGTCTGAGGAGGCTGGACGTGGTGGTCCTATGCCGTGGGTGGCGGTGCACGGTGGAGCACGGCGTGCAACCTGTGCGTGAGAGAGGGAGAAACAGTGAGGTGGAGGAGGGGGCTTCTGGCCATGGGTCACGTGGAGGAGCTCGGGGAGGAGCCATGGTGTCGCAAGGTGGTCATGGGTGCTGCGCACGGCGGCGCTAGGGGCCGCGCACGGTGAAGCCGTGCATGGGTCTTCTTGCGCATGCGTGTGTGCGACGGAGGGAAGGTGGCTGCATGGGAGGGGCCAAGCTCGCTGGGGAGTGGTGGCCGGTGGTAGAGGAAGCTGCCGAGGAAGTGGTGGCGCCGAAGGACGGCGCACGACGGTGCTACGCGCACCAAGCCCATTCGGGCTGTGCAGTTCCAAAATGGAGAAAGGGAGAGCGTGAGAGAGAGGGGCTCGGCTAGGGAGGCTCACCGGCATGAGCTGGAGCTGGTGGTGTCGGCAGTGAGGATTGGCGACGCACGGCGGCTCCGGGCTTCGGCGTGGAAGCTTCGGCGTGGAGAGGGAGTCCGCGTACGTTGTACGCTGGGGAGAGAGGGAGGAGAGAGAGGCTATGGGGAAAAATGAGGGGGAAAGAGAGGGGGTCTGGGTATTTAACCTAGTCCTTTCGTCTGGGGATCCACGTAATGATCTAACGACGAGGGGTTAAACACTGGTTTGAAAATGCGTAAACGTTAACTTAATTAAAAGCACTTAGAGGAATTAAGGTAAATATTATTTTAAACTAACTTTAGTTTATAAAATAATATTTTTCGTCATTAATAAAATGATTAAGTCTCACTTAATATATTTAAAACGACTAAACCTATTTAATTAATAAAAGTTCTCAACATAATTTAAATCTCATAATATCTTAAATAATCGAAATCATTTTAATAATAATATTAAAATAATTTCCGGCAATTATAATATTTTTGGAGCTCTTCAATAATATTATGATTATCGTATTTAAGATCAAATCTTAATTCAATAACAATGGAAATACTCCTTATAAATATTTCCAGCATATTTAAAACACTGGGCATGCCCTAGAAGTTACACGATATCTTTCGAGACACACCATCATGGTTCGACACGTATAACGTGGCTCGTAGTCGCTAGTGAGAAGGGCAGATGATCACATAATTTCTGTCTTCGGGATTTGCTTACGTCATAAAGACAAAACATACGTCAGAAAGAAGAAGCGTACGTAAGAAGAAGGAGCAGGATATCACAATTAGAGTCAAAACTCTCTTAAGCAATGATTAATTTAGTTGTTAATATTGCATAATTTCAACCTACGTGGGTTTGGTTATATGAATTTTAGACATTAGTGCTATCTTTTCAAGTGGCAGATTCTGCATCATGCAAAGGATGAGCAGGCTGTCAATTCCCTACACAAAATAGAATAACGCTCCCATGAAACACTCTATCGGGAAGCAACTATGGAATATTGCAATTGGAACACAATACCAAGATTCTACTTTAGATATAGGCTATTGCCAACAAGAAACATGTACATAGCATCATCTTAGCAAAGCTTACACATCCTCAATCCATCATCTATTTAAACTCAACGTATAATAACAATACATGCACCTTTCACAAACTTAACACACCACACAATCTGTTCAGCTTAATGTATCAACATAAACATACATGATTGAAGTTAAAAACTCAACCTCAAATATGTCCATTCCATCATTTATACATAATTTAAACTTAACATACATCAAACAGACAAAATAATGTCCATTCAATCACCTCCCTGGCATGATCCATGAAATCCAACACAACATCATTCAATTATATAAACATAACAGTCCAGAAAAGAGAGTAGTAAAGATCTAAATACTTACCAAACCCCATGGTCAAGAGTTAGGCATATGGTGTGGCTAGACAACCTCTATATGTGGCAGAGAGAGACCAAAATATTGGACATGAGCTACTAGTTTGGTGGCTTGTATAGAGGGAAGAGGAGAAAGTGAAGTGAACATGGGCAAAATAGGTGTGTCTAGGGGTTAAACAAGTGGTTCACGAGTGCGGCAAAGGAATTTAGCTAGTATGGGGTGTTGTACGGGGTTGACTAAATAGCCTTCCATGGCACACAAAGCTGGACATAGCTAGGTGGCTAGCTGGCTCAAGAAGATGAAGAGTAGAGGCTACTCTCCTTACTACAAGACTTGATCACAGTGGAGGAAACAAATGGAGAAACAGTTTGGTCTCATGGCTGGTATGTTGGTACAGTGGCATGGCTGATGGCTTGGTTGAATTGAGTGTGAAGTGTGGTTCAAGTGCTAATCCTTGTAAGAAAGTAAGGGAGGGAGAAAGGAAGCTGTTGTGCATAGTTGTCGTGGATATTGGTTGCTGCTGCGCTGCTCATGGGGGCAAGTTATTTGCTGTTTCTTCTTAATTTGCTATACAGTTACTGTCATGGTGGCTGGTAAGGCTACTACTGTGGATGGTGGAGAACAATGAAAACTATAGAGCATGGACAAAATGCAAGTGTCGGAAGTGTAGCTAAAATGGAGGAGAAATCGATTTGTTGTTGTCGACTACTTGATGCAGCTATCGTGACTGCTGTTGCTTGAAGTTTGGAACCATGATAGTGGCTGGACTTGTAGCAGCCCTGGATGTGTGTTGTATTGGTGGCTGTTGACTTGTGCGTGTTGTGAAGAAGAAGAGGCCTCTTAGGAGGAGCTCGAGTAAGCTGAGAGAGTTGGGAAGTCGGTTATGCTAGTTGAAATCTAACTGACCAATGCCAACCATTAGCAAACACACCTTTATTTTAGGCTGAGTTATTATCTTCTTGGTTCTATGAGTTACTGAATTTTCAAATGATTATAATACTTCTCAAGTGTCAAGACACATAAGATTTCTCTTGCAATCATTTTCGCTAAATGAGGTATGTTCGCTTTAGTTCTTCCTAAGGTTGACATTTTAGGTTTATCTTTGTATTGATTGATTTAATTTACCTTTGTTAATTGGCTCAAGAGCTGTCACATTTGTTAGAAGATGACAGAGTAGTGCTGCAATGGTTTAAGAAATTGGAATTTTTGCATACAAGGATGTCTAATTATGAGATGCAAAGAATATTTATCCATTTTTTAATAAAAATGAAAAGTATCTGCCCTTCTAAATTAAGTCAGCATGCATTTTTCACTATCAAATGCTTTTATTCTTGCATTATGCAGGATGAAAATAAAAAGCATAAATAAAAGATCATTAGACTAACTAGCCAAGAAGCTTAAGAAAAGATCCAATAAACAAATCTCTTAAGAAAATAAAGGCTAATTTCTACCTAGTTTATAACAATAGTGTCCTTATAAATCTTAACTTTATAAGAGGTCGAATATTATGGCGCCCCCAACACTTGCTTGTGACTTGGTGGGAGCCGCGACGTTGGGATGCTGGCTGCTCAGGTCATACACTTCTCTCATATTGTGATAAGTGTGTGCTCACACATTTAAATAATGTATACAATTAAATCGTAGCAAAAAATAAAAATATAGTTATAAAAAATCTAATTAATAGTTCAGAGAAATTTAAATTACATCACAATCCTAGTGCACATAAGCCATAAGTCTTCTAACAAAAGAATATTACAATTTATAGTTTTCCAAGAATAACAAAGAGCCAAAAATTAAAAATTAACCTTTATACATTCACAACTCAAGCAGAGACGGACCTCCGTACTCGTACTCATCCTTTGTATCAAAATGCAAGTTCAAAAATAAGAAAAACTTTAAAATTAAAAAATTGAAATTGAAATTAAAATATAAAATATTGATAAAATAGAGTTACACTCGGTATGTATAATATTGTACGTAAAATTATGCGTACGTATAATATTACTCTTCTTTAAAAGATAGTAACTTTTTCATTCTTGATAAGTTATACTTATTTTTAGAATTGAAAAAGTTAGAATTTTTGAAGACAAAAATGATATTCCAACTGGCCAAGACAAATAACATATACAAGTTATATGTGGTGTGTGGTGTGAAAATGATAAAGGGAGTTTTTCTATAAATTATCCAAATAACTTCTTCAGAGGTTGAATAGTAAATCTATTTGCCATGGCTTTAATTTGAATTATAAAAAAAATTAAAAATTTAGCCGTTTCTGATCTTCCAAATTCCAATAATGACCCCCCCAACACTATATATATATATATTGTATGTAAAATTATGCGTACGTATAATATTACTCTTCTTTAAAAGATAGTAACTTTTTCATTCTTGATGATTTATACTTATTTTTAGAATTGAAAAAGTTAAAATTTCTAAAGACAAAAATGATATTCCAACTAGCCGAAGACAAATAACATATACAAGTTATATGTGGTGTGTGGTGTGAAAATGATGAATAGAGTTTTTCTATAAATTATCCAATTAACTTCTTCAGAGGCTGAATAGTAAAGCTATTTACCATGGCTTTAATTTGAATTATAAACAAAATTAAAAATTTAGCTGTTTCTAGTCTTTTAAATTCCAATAATGACCCCCCCAACACTATATATATATTGTAAGTAAAATTATGCGTACGTATAATATTACTCTTCTTTAAAAGATAGTAACTTTTTTATTCTTGATGATTTATACTTATTTTTAGAATTGAAAAAGTTAGAATTTTTGAAGACAAAAATGATATTCCAATTGGCCAAAGACAAATAATATATACAAGTTATATGTGATGTGTGGTGTGAAAATGATGAATATAATTTTTCTGTAAATTATCCAAATAACTTCTTAGAGGCTGAATAGTAAAGCTATTTACCATGGCTTTAATTTGAATTATAAACAAAATTAAAAATTTAGCCGTTTCCGATCTTCCAAATTCCAATAATGACCCCCGCCCCCCCACTCTATATATATAACACTGTATATTCACTATTCCTCACACAAACAAATAGCCGTTAGAGAGAAAGGAGGGAGGGAGGGAGGTGGAACACGAGAACATACGCCTGCATATTGCGAGAGAGCTCATGCTTCAACGGACAGAATGGTGGTTTTCACGGCGATCAAGACGCATCGGATGATCCAAACTGTAAGCATTGCAGTAAATCTGTTGCTGGTTTGATTCGTATTCATCGCGGAAGGCATTTCATTGATTCGACTAAGGGATTCACAATTGGACCTGATCCCAAACGTGGCCATGCTCTCTTCTCGATCGTTGCTCCATTGAGAAGACAGAAGGTCCCCTCAAGTAAAATCTGTTGAACACCCAATCTTCCGTATTTTAGTTTATTTTTATAATTGATTTTGAGTTCATTTTTATTTATTATTTATTATATATTTAGTCTTTTAGGGACCAAGAAAGACGGAGACCTTAAGGTTGGCCTTTGGTATTCTTGGTGGATGAGATTTATTATTCTTGGCCCTTTTACCTCTGAACCGTTTGAATTTAAATCAATTTTTTTTTCCCTTTTTAAAAGAAAACCAATCTACCAGTTTTAACGCTTGTCGTGGAGCATATTGGTGCTCGAATTTTATGGGGCGGGGACTGTTGTTACTCTAGTTCAGAACCGTGCCATGGAGGGCTCTGGAGTCGGAGTGTTACTCTACTTACGCTTCTTGTCTAGACTCTTGATGAATTTAATCGCTCTCGCTCTTGTCTGTCGTTCTTATAACTCCTTATAAGCTATCTTGGACTATGCTGAGATTCTTGCTCTGTATTGCATACACTCTTCTTGAGTTAGTTTCTGCACAGATATGGAATATAAATTATTTGAATGAATATAATCATTGGTTGACAGGTTCGGGTCTGCTTGTGCAAAGTCCACTACATTCATTAGTGTACATCATATCAAACCAACTCCTCAAATAAACACCTAGTGTTAATAATTGTGCATTACCTCATCTGATAGGATAAATTTGTATGCTCGAGTATTTATATAGGGTTCCTCGTCCTGGAATTGTCCTCTTAAGTTGGACCAGGATGGGGTCTCATGGTCTTTTCACTCCGAATATTCAGCATGCTCATGTATGCCAATTGCAAGGGTATTTGTTATTTGCCTCCTCCGGTTGAAACCACATGAGACTCTTAAGTTTTGTAAGATGATTGCCTCGTTTATGCTCTGAAGAGCCTCCATCGATAATAATCTCAGAGAACTTTGTTTAGGTTAGGTGGTCATGCAAAAAAGCGATAATGTTAAAACTAATTCCATTTTTTAGAGAAATTAGTAAGTGAATTATATTAGAGATGACTTGTCGGCAAACTGGTGAATACAATTGTTCTAATCCTTTCATCATTGTTATTAAACCATTATTCCAGCGTCTTACAACGGTGAATACTTCTGGCTCAACTTTTGCACATCATATTATATTATTCTTTTTTAATTATTCTTTTTAAATGAGATACTTATGGAAAGGCTAGAAAGGTAGCCTAGTCCGAGCCGCTGTGTCTATGGAAGATACTTTGGTACGTACCAAGAAAGCTCCCACTAACATTTGGATCTTTTTTGTATGAAATATTCTTTACAGCTCTCAAACCTCCTGCATGGTGCTTCATATCTATACTGGATGTATGAAAGGCAGAAAATTGTCCTGGGTAGATATCTCTCTTCTTGTTGAACTTAAATCACTTCTTTCTTTAAATAAGGTGAATGATTTGATTGCAGATTTTAAGATCAATGTTCCAGTATAATTTTTTAAAACTTTGGAATTTGTCTGGCCAAATATTTATTACTATGATCTTGGAAAGAAGTCACTCTTTGCATTAACAGATACTGACAACTGCATTATGATTACTACTGTTCTATTGAGGAATCAACACGTATACTCATTAGCTGTTTTGTCTCCAGTGACTCAACTGTCTTCAACCATTATATTTTCTTTCTGTTTGTTATTCTTTCTATGTCACGCAAAACAACAATACTATTAAAACTAATTTCATTTTCTAGAGAGAAATTGAAAATGAATCATGTTAAAGATGGCTTTTTGGGTACTAGTATTACAAGTGTTCTAATCCTTTCATCATTGTTGTTGAACCATTTTTCCAGAGTCTTAAAACAGTGAATATTCCTGGCTCATCTTTTGCACGTCATATTATATTATTCTTATTTCATTCTTCTGTTTAAATGAGATAAGACATGTGAAGTAGCTAAAAAGGCAGACTAGTCAGAGACTGCCCTGTCTATGGAAGATACTTTGGTATATACCTTGCTGGTACTAGAGGGAGACTCATGAAATCTCCCACTAACATTAGGATATTGTTTTGCATGAAATATTATTTACAGCTCTCGACCCTCCCACGTGGCGTTTCATATCTTAGCTAGATGTATGAAAGGCAGAAAAATTGTCCTGGGTAGTTTATCTTTCTCTGTTCTAGTTGAATTTAAATCACTTCTTTCTTTAGGAAAGGTGAATAATTTGATTGCAGATTTTAGGATCCATTCGCTTGTATAATTTTTTATATGTTAGAATTTGTAGGTCCAAATATTAATTACTATGATCTTGAAAGGCAGTCACTCTTGACATTAACATTTATTGACAAGTACTGCATATTGATAATTACTTTGCTAGCAAGGCATCAATAGTTATAATCGTTAGAAGCTGTTTTTTCTTCCGTGAGTCAGTTGTCATCAACACTTTGATTTTATTTCTTTTTGTTATTCTCTTTATGGCTTTATAGATCAAGCACTTTGTCATTTTACTTAGGTTTTTCGATTGTCGTGTTATATGACTCTTTCCTTCACTAACTTTATTTGATTACAAACTTTAATTGTCGTGTTTAAGTGTGGTGTGTAATGTGTAGGGATTGAAGAGTAGCAAATCTCGTTTCCTTTTGTTATTTTTATTGTCTATATTGTTTTCTTTGAAGCATGTATTCACTATGCATACATGAGGTGCTTTATTTTCTCTTTAACACTCGTATTTAATTTTTAAGGCATATTATTCTGTTATTTGATAGTTCCTTGACTTTTGTGCCTATATATCAGTGTTTTATGATTGCATTTTCATATTGTTGTCTTTTTTTCTTTGTCAATCCACTGAAAATGATCTCATGAAAAACTTTTTTCCTTTATATGCGGCATGCGGAGAAATATTCCGTGGCCCATATTTAGGTCTTTTTCTGTATGAAATATTATTTACTCTTAAACCACCTACATGGCTCTTCATATATATCTTGGATGTATGAAGGGCAGAAAAATTGTCTCGGGTGGTTATCCTTCTCTCTTCAAGTTGAAGTTAAATCACTTTCTTTGTAAGGTACGGTGAATTCAGATTTGGGATCGATGCTCTTGTATAATTTTTTATATGTTAGAATTTTTCTTGCCAAATATTTTTTTTATAAGCTCAAAGGATTTAGGAAAAGCTAAAGTCACACTGAGAGTTGGGTCCCGATGAATTCTCCTGACAACTTTTTTTTTTTACTTAATGATTAAAGAAGTGTTTCTAATGATATTGTGATTTTCTTTTTTTTTAAATATTTAAGGGTATAAAATGAATGAAAAAAAAGGACATTTGGCCTTATCGGGACTCATCTTCGAGATACACTCTCAGTGGGTGCACAACTCAAGGATTTATAGGAGATGGAGCTCCCTGCAGGGCACGAACTTTTGTACATCAAATCGCATTTATCTCGTTTGTGGTTATTCCTATACTATTCTTTATATTCTTGAACTTATTAATTCTCCTCCATCTCTTCCTCTACTCGTCCTTCATGTCCTACTCATCCTCTTTTTCCTTCTCTATTTCTTCTTCTCCTCCCTTCTCTCATTCCCTTACTCGTAAAGAGTCCTACTCATACTCTCTTCCTCCTTTGCTTGTCCTCTTTGTCCTACTCCTCTCTTCCTCATCGTCTTCATCTTCGTCTTCTTCCTCTCTTCTTCGTCCACGTCCTCCACTTCTCTTCCTCCTTCTAGATGTACTAGCTACACAGTACGGTTTTAAAGATTAGTTTATTTATTTTTAGATGTGATTATAACTTTGGTTTTCCTTTTCATTCTCACGTTTTTTTATTTTTTTAAATTTTTATATAATAGTTACAAAAGCTTGAGATTTCTAGAGGAGGTCTTACGCATCCATGCAACCTTGATTGGATTGGTGTACTGGCTAGCCTTCGGCCTTGATCCTTATGCGACGAATACTCTTTGTATATAGTTAGTTATCTATGTCTTCTAATTTAACTCACTTATTTCTTTAGGTAAGGTGAATAACTTGATTGGCGAGTATGTATTTATTGTTAATTTAGTTGTCTCGTTTATAGTTATTCCTATAGTATTTTTTATATTCTTGTTATTGTTCATTTCTCCTACTCCTTTCCTTCTCCATCCTCTCTTACTCTCCTCGTCCTACTCTTTTCATCCAAATTCCTCTCCTCCTCCCTCCTCCCTCCTCTCTTCCTCTCCATGTACTCCTCGTCCATGTCCTCCTCTCTTTCTACTCTCCCTGTCCTATTCTTCCTACTCCTCTCTTCCTCACTGTCCTTGTCTTCCTATTCTCGTCCCCTCGTTTACGTCATTTCCTCTTCCTCCTCCACATTTTTGTAGATGTACTATCTTTATTGTATATTTTTAGAGATCACTTTGTTTTTGGTTAGATATATGATTAGAATTTTGGTACTCTTTTTTCAATTCTCTCAAGTTTTTAATATAATAGCTACCAAAGCCAATGTAGAGGAGGCCTTACGCATCCCTGCAACCTCGATTGGATTGGTGTACTGGCTAGCCTTCGACCTTAATCCAAATGCGACGAATGCTCTCTGTATATAGGTGATATTTTTATATGTATTTTTTTTTTGTATAAAATAGTATTTACAGCTTTGTATGCTCTCTAATAGTTGGGACTTTTTTGTATGAAATTTTATTTGCAGTACTTCACCCTCCTACGTGGCATTTCATTACGCGGCGTTTCATATCTATGATGGATGTATGAAGGGCAAAACAATTGTTCTGGGTAGTTAGTTATCTCTCTCTTCTAGTTGAACTCACTTCTTTCTTCAAGTAAGATGAAACTTGATTGCCGATTACACATTTATTTTTAATTAGTTGTCTCATTTATGGTTATTCTTATAGTATTTATAGTATTTTTTATATTCTTGTTATTGTTAATTTATGCTGCTCTTCTCCTTCTCATTTCCTCTCTTCCACTTGTTGTCCTACTCCTCTTCTTTTCCTCCTATATTCCTCTCCTCCCTCCTCTGTTCCTCTCCGTGTACTCCTCGTCCTACTCCTCCTCCTCTCTTCCCGCTCTTCCCGTCCTCTTCGTCCTACTCCTTTCTTCCTCATAGTTCTCGTCTTCCTCTCCTCGTTCACGTCCTTTCCTCTTCCTCCTCCACCTTGTTGTAGATGTACTATCTTTATAGTATATTTTTAGAGATCACTTTGTTTTTGGTCAGATGTGATTAGAATTTTGGTATTTCTTTTTCAATTCTCTCAGATTTTTAATATAATAACTACAAAAGCTTGAGATTTGTAGAGGCAGCCTTACACATCCCTGTAACCTCGATTGGATTGGTGTACTGGCTAGCCTTCGAACTTGATCCTTATGCGATGAATGCTCTCTATATATAGGTGATATTTTTATACTCACATTTGTTTTTGTATAAAATGCTATTTAGAATTTTGTATGCTCTCTAACATTTGAGACTTTCTTGTATGAAATTTTATTTGCAGTACTTCACCCTCCTACGCGGCGTTTCATATCTATGCTAGATGTATAACGGATAAAAGAATTAACTTGCGTAGTTAGTTATCTATCTCTTCTAGTTGAGCTCACTTCTTTCTTCAGGTAAGGTGAATAACTTGATTATTGATTACACATTTATTTTTTAATTTAGTTGTCTTGTTTATGGCTGCCTATAACATTTTTTATATTCTTGTTATATTGTTAATTTCTCCTACTCCTGTCCTCCTCTCTCATTTCTTCCTCTCATCGTCCTACTCCTCTCCTCTTCCTGCTCTCACAATCCTTTTCGTCCCACTCCTCTCTTCCTCATTGTCTTCATCTTCTTGTCCTCGTTCATGTCCTCTTTTCTTTCTCCTCCACATTTTTTAAGATGTACTATCTTTACAGTATATTTTTAGAGATCAATTTATTTTTGGTCATATGTGATTAGAATTTTGGTATTCTTTTCTTAATTCTCTTGAGTTTTTAATATAATAGCCACCAAAGCTTAAGATTTGATTGTTGTGTTGGCCTTGATCCTTATGCGATGAATGCTCTCTCTATATATGAGTGATATTTTCTACTCATTTCTTTTTGTATAGAATGCTATTTAAAGCTTTGTATGCTCTCTAACATTTGAGATTTTTTTGTACGAAATTTAATTTGTAGCACTTCACCCTCTTACGTGGCATTCCATATCTATGCTGGAAGTATGACGTGCAAAAAAATTATCTTGGGTAGTTAAGTTATCTCTCTCTTCTAGTTGAAGTCACTTCTTTCTTCAGGTAAGGTGAATAACTTGATTGTCGATTACGTATTTATTTCTCCTACTCTTCTCCTCCTCCTCCCTCACCTCTTCCTCTCCTTGTCCTAATCCTACTCTTTTCCTCCTATATTCCTCTTCTCCTCCCTCACCTCTTCCTCTCCTCGTACTCATTGTCCTACTCCTCTCTTCTAGCTCTCACCGTCCTCTTCATCCTACTCTTTTCTTCCTCACCGTCTTCATCTTCCTTTTCTCGTCTTTGTTGACGTCCTCTTCTCTTCCTCCAAATTTGTCAAGATGTACTATTTTTATAGTATATTTTTTACACTTTATTTTTGGTCATATGTGTGATTAGAGTTTTCGTATTCTATTTTCAATTCTCTCGAGTTTTTAATATAATAGCTACCAAAGCTTGAGATTGCATCCTTGCAACCTCGATTGGATTGGTGTGTTGGAGAGCCTTCGGCCTTGATCCTTATGCGACGAACGTTCTCTGTATGTGGGAGATATTTTTCTACTCACATTTCTTTTTGTATAAAATGCTATTTAAAACTTTATATGCTCTCTAACATTTGAGATTTTTTTGTATGAAATTTTATTTGCAGCACTTCACCTCTTACGTGGTGTTTCATATCTATGCTGGAAGTATGAAAGACAAAAAAATTGTCATGTATAGTTAGTTATCTCTCTCTTCTAGTTGAATTCACTTCTTTCTTCAGGTAAGGTGAAATTTGATTGCCGATTACACATTTATTTTTTAATTTAGTTGTCTTATTTATAGTTATTCCTATAGTATTTTTTATATTCTTATTATTGTTAATTTTTGTTGCTCTTCTTCTTATCTGTCCTTCCTTCCTCTCATCGTCCTACTCCTCCTCTTTTCCTTCTATATTTCTCTCCTCCTCCCTCCTCCATCATCTCTTCCTCTCCTCGTACTCCTTGCCCTACTCCTCCTCTCTTCCTACTTTCACCGTCCTCTTCGTCCTACTCCTCTCTTCCTCACTGTCTTCGTCTTCTCGTCCCCGTTCACGTCTTCACTTTCTCCAACTTTTTCCAGATGTACTATCTTTATAGTATATTTTTAGAGAACACTTTATTTTTGGTCATATGTGATTAGAATTTTGGTGTTCTTTTTTCAATTCTTTTGAGTTTGTAATATAATAGCTACCAAAACTTGAGATTTGTAAAGGAGGCCTTACACATCCTTACAACCTTGATTGGATTGGTGTGTTCGCTAGCTTTTGGCTTTGATCCTTATGCGAAGAATGATATATAGGTGATATTTCTATACTCACATTTGTTTTTGTATAAAATGCTATTTAGAAATTTTTATGCTCTCTAACCTTCGAGACTTTTTTTGTATGAAATTTTATTTGTAGCACTTCACCCTCCTACGTGGCGTTTCATATCTATGCTAGATGTATGAAGGGTAAAACAATTGTCCTAAGTAGTTAGTTATATCTCTCTCTTCAAGTTGAACTCACTTCTTTCTTCAGGTAAGGTGAATAACTTGATTGCCGATTATGTATTTTTTTTTTTAATTTAGTTGTCTTGTTTATGGTTATTCCTAGATAATTTTTTAGGATCTTGTTATTGTTAATTTCTCCTATTCCTCTCATCCTCCCTCATCTCTTCCTCTCCTCGTCCTACTCCTACTCTTTTCCTCCTATATTCCTCTCCTCCTCCCTCCTCCCTCCCCTCCTCATATACTCCTTGTCCTACTCTTCCTCTCTTATTGTTCTCATTGTCCTCTTCGTTCTACTCTTCTTTTCCTCACTGTCTTCGTCTTCCTCTTCTCATCCCCGTTCATGTTATCTTCTCTTCCTCTACGGTTTTCAAGATATATTATCTTTATAGTATATTTTTAGAAATCACTTTATTTTTGGTCTATGTGATTTTAAGTTTGGTATTCATTTTTTAATTTTCTCGAGTTTTTAATGTAATACCTACCAAAGCTCGATATTTGTTGAGGGGGACTTACGCATCCTTGCAACCTCGAATGGATTGGTGTGTTGCCTCACCTTTGGCTTTGATCCTTATGCGACAAAGGCTCTCTGTATATAGGTGATATTTTTCTACTCACATTTCTTTTTGTATAAAATGTTATTTAGAACTTTGTATGCTCTCTAACATTTGAGACTTTTTGTTTGAAATTTTATTTACAGCACTTCACCCCCCTAAGTGGCTTTTCATATATCTCTCTCTTATAGTTGAACTCACTTGTTTCTTTAGGTAAGGTGAATAACTTGATTGGCGATTACGCATTTATTTTTTAATTTAGTTGTCCCATTTATGGTTATTCCTATAGTATTTTTTTATTTTCTTTTTATTTTTAGTTTCACTTTATTCTTCTCCTTTTCCTATCCTCGTCCTACTCTTCTTTTCCTCCAATATTCCTCTCCTCCCTCATTCTTTCTTCCTCTCCACGTACTCCTCATCCTATTCCCCATCTCTTCCTGCTCTCACCGTTCTCTTCGTCCTACTCCTCTCTTCCTTATAGTCCTCGTCTTCGTTTTCCTGTCCTCGTTCACGTCCTGTTCTCTTCCTCCTCCACCTTTTTCTAGATGTACTTTCTTTATTGTATATTTTTAAAGATCACTTTGTTTTTAGTAAAATGTGATTAGAATTTGGGTATTCCTTTTTCAATTCTCTCGGGTTTTTAATGTAATAGCAACCAAAGCTTGAGATTTGTAGAGAAGGCCTTATCCTACAACTTCGATTGGATTGGTGTACTAGCCAGCCTTTGGACTTGATCCTTATGCGATGAAGGCTCTTTGTATATAGGTGATATTTTTATACTCAAATTTGTTTTTGTATAAAATGCTATTTAGAACTTTTTATGCTCTCTAACCTTTGAGAATTTTTTGCACGAAATTTTATTTGCAGCACTTTACCCTCCTACAAGGCGTTTCATATCTATGCTGGATGTATGAAGGGCAAAAATATTAACATGGGTAGTTAGTTATCTCTCTCTTCTAGTTGAACTCACTTCTTTCTTCAGGTAAGGTGAATAATTTGATTGTCGATAACAAATTTATTTTTTAATTTAGTTTTCTTGTTTATGGTTATTACTATAGTATTTTTTATATTCTTATTTTCTTAATTTCTCCTACTTTCTCCTTCTTCGTCCTCTCTTCCTCTCCTTCTGCCTCCTCTTTTCCTCTCCTCCTCCCTCATCTCTTCCTCTCCGTGTACTCCTCGTCCTACTCCCCATGTCTTACTGCTCTCACTGTCCTCTTCATCCTACTCCTCTCTTCCTTACCGTCTTCATCTTCTCGTTCTCGTTCACGTCCTCTTCTCTTCCTCCTCCACCTTTTCTAGATGTAATTTCTTTATAGTATAGTTTTAAAGATCACTTCATTTTTGGTAACATGTGATTAGAATTTTAGTATTCTTTTTTCAATTCTCTTAGGTTTTTAATATAATAGCAACCAAAGCTTAAGATTTGTAGATTGGTGTACTAGCATCCCTGCGACCTTGATTGGATTGGTGTACTAGCATGTCGTCCAGCGTAGACCAGCTACTCGTCAACACTGACCTTCCGTACGGCGTGGGAGTTATGGTGGTACCTCTCTCCTGCCCAAGTTCAAGGTTCCCCAGATGGAAGTGTACAATGGGTCCAAAGACCCACTAGAGCACCTAGAAACATTCAAAGCCCACATGACCTTGCACGGCTTCCCGGGAGAGATTACATGCCAAGCCTTCCCACTTACACTGAAAGGAGTCGCCCGGGCCTGGTTCGGGTCTCTGTCGCTTGAGACCATAGATAGCTTCGACGATCTGGCTTTCCTCTTCATGACGAAGTTCATGGCAAGCTGGAAGAGGAGGCGCTTGGCTGCTTACCTCCTCATGGTCAAATAGTAGGACGACGAAAGCCTAAAGTCGTATCTCTCCCGATTCAATCGGGAACGCATGACCATCGATGACCAAGACGAGAAGATTACCTTGGCATCCGTTCTGGAGGAATCTGGCCTAGGAATCCATTTATGGTTGAAATAGCATGGAAGACCCCCACCACGCTGAGGGAGTTTATGGACCTGGCGGACAGATTCATCAACGCCGAAGACACCCTCGAGGCCCTAATGGCTTCGCGATGGACCGAGATGGAGCATGCTGACCAGAAAGTGGCTGGACAAAACGGAGGCCACAACCGTGAAGGGGGAAAAAGAGGAGCACCAAATACAAAAAGAAAGGGAGAACCACTGACCTAGTAGCGTGGGGTGCCCCACGCTCACACGAGTTTGGTGGTAGAAGGAGATCGTCAACCGATCCCACGAAGAGAGCCACCCGAGATAGAGAGGGCCACCAATACTGCGAGTACCACATGACCGACTGGCATAGCACCAAAAATTGCTATGCCTTGAAGAGATGAAGCGAGGAAGCAGAGGCCCCAGTCAGAGGAACGGGAAGACCGGCGTGGGGGGGCATGCATTTGGGCCCCCAGCAAGGTGCGAGCCTGAGATGGCAAATAATGAGGACAGAAGCTCGGAAGAGCCCCCTAACAGAAGACAGACCAATCAGGGAAATCTACACGATTACTAGAGGATATGTAGGAGGAGTCACTTCATCGGCTCGGAGAGCACACGCTCGGTGGGCACGCTATGAGGAGGTATTCACTACTGGGAGAACTTCCGTTAGGGTGCCGAGGTACCCTGGGAGCGCCATGATTACCTTTGGCGAGAAGGAGGAAGAGGGCATCATCCTCCACCAGCACGATGACGAGTTGGTGGTGACGATGCAGATTGCAAACTTTATGACCCAAAGGATCCTAGTTGACAATGGTATCTTGGCAGACATCTTGTTTTGGGAAGCCTTTATTAGGATGAGGATCGGCCTAGACCGACTACGCCAGGCCTCTATGCCACTCAAGGGTTTCACAGGCGACATAGTTCAGCCAATGGGAGCCATCACAAATGGGAGCCATCACCCTATCAGTCTTAGTTGGGAAGGCCCTTAGAACTCCTGCAACCATGGTCGATTTCTTGGTGGTCAATATTGGGCGTCCTACTTTGAACCACTTGAGGGTGGTGACTTCCACCTACCACCTCAAAATGAAGTTCCCGACTGACTTGGGAATGGGAGAAGTCCGTGGTGAATAGGTACTAGCTCGGGAGTGCTATGCTCTAGAGCTGAGCAACGAGGTCAAGGTAGTCACGATAGTTGAAAGTTCCGGATAGACACCCGGGCCAGCTTCGTCACCTGCCCTGGCCGAATGGGATGAAGAGGTCCACCACGAGCAAGCCTTTTGGCAGGCCGAACCCAACGAGCCCTTGGAGCTGGTTTTAGTCGATCAACAGAGACTAGAGCAGACGGTTTAGATGGGGACCAAGCTGGACCCAAAGTTGAGGCAGGCTTTGAAACGTTTTCTCATGGAGCACCAAGACGTGTTTGTTTGGAGTCACAAGGAGATGTTCGCGATAGATAACTCCATTATTGAGCACCGGCTTTGTGTGGACCCAAAGGCTCGGAAAGTCAAGCAAAAATGACGAAGCTTTAGTGCCTAGAAGTACGCTACGATAGCCCAGGAGGTGGACCGTCTCCTAGTGGCAGGGCTCCAATGTGGTCTTGGTAAAGAAGGCTAACGAGAAGTGGCAGATGTGGGTCGACTTCACCGACTTGAATAAAGCTTGCCCAAAAGATAGCTTCTCATTGCCACGTATCGACCTAATTGTGGATTCGACAGCAGGACATCCTCTCCTCTACTTCATGGATGCTTATTCGGTACAAGTAGATTAGGATGAGCTCAGACGACGAAGAAAAGATAGCATTCGCTACAGACCGAGGGCTCTACTGCTACAAAGCCATGTCGTTCGGCCTCAAGAATGCTTGCGCCACTTACCAGCAGTTGGTCAATTGAATGTTCAAGCAGCAGATCGAGCAGAACATGGAAGTGTACGTGGACGGCCTGCTAGTAAAGAGCAAGGAGCCCGAGCAGCATCAGGCAGATCTTCTAGAGGCCTTCTTTGTCCTGCGATGATACCAGATGAAACTCAACCTGTCGAAGTGCACGTGCGGGGTGGAATCGGGAAAGTTCCTAGGGGTGATTGAGGTGAACCTCGAGAAGGTGGAGGAGATAGTGGGGATGCCTTTCCCCTGCAACCTCCATGACGTCTAGAGGTTGGCCGACCGCGTGGCTGCCCTGAACCGCTTCACCGCCCGATCAACTGACCGGTCATTTTTCAAAGTTCTGAGGAAGGCCTAAGAATGGGATGCAATTTGTGAAGAAGCTTTCACTGATTTGAAGAAGTACCTTGGCCAACCTTGCTATTGAGCTAGATAGAACTAGGAGAGGACTTGACTGTGTAGCTAGCCCCCACACGCCGTGTCAGCAGTGTTGGTCCAGGAAATAGAGGAAGGGTAGCGGTCTATCTACTACACGAGTCGAGCCTTCTGTGGAGCTGAAGCGAGGTACCTAGGGATTGAGATGTTGGTGTTCACCTTGGTCGTCGCCATATGAAGATTAAGGCCATACTTCCAGGCCCACCCAATGAAATTGCTCACTGACCTTCCCCTCAAGAAAATCTTGCAGAAGCTAGACACCTCGGGACGGCTCGCCAAGTTGGCGATTGTGCTCAACTAATTTGATATGGAGTATTTGCCCCACAATGCAATCAAAGGACAAGTATTGGTGGACTTCGTCGCAGAGTTCACCAGCTTCCTGGAGGAAGTCCCAATTGCACCCTAAGGAAAACCCTGGCAGGTCTACGTAGATGGCTCGCCCTGTAGGGTTGGCGGGGGTGCACGTAGTCATCGAACAAGGGGAGGAGCACAACTACGCGGTCAAGTTTGCCTTCAAAGCAACCAACAATGAAGCTGAGTATGAGGCGTTCTTGACTGGGATGTCAGTTGCTTGGTTACTAGAGGCTGAGGAGGTAGAAGTGAGGGCTGACTCCCAAGTGGCCGTCAGCCAGGTGTTGGGACAGTTCGCAACGAAACGTGAAAGGCTAAAAAAATATCTCTAGCTCATCTGCAACGAGCGCGATTGCTTCCGCTATTTCCACATCCAGCAAGTCCCGAGGGAAGAGAATCAGAAGGCAGATCGATTGGCAAAGGTTGCATCGAGACATGAATAACTCCCCCTCTTGAAACACACTGTGGTCAGAACGGTCAACACACCCTCCATTTGGGGTAAGGTGTCTATCGCCAGCCCAGTGTCCCCCGAATGGGTAGTGGACATCAAGAAGTTCCTACAGGAGGGCGAACTATCAGACGACTCGAAAAAATCATGAAAGGTCAGGAACAGGGCGTCTCATTTCACCTTGTTGGAAGGAGTCCTGTATAAGAAAGGCTTCTCCGAGCCACTCCTTAGATGCCTCTCACCAGATGAGGCGTAGTATGTGCTGGCAAAAATCCACGAAGGAGTCTGCGGGAGCCACTTGGGAGGAAGGGTGCTAGCTACAAGGGTAACCCGAGCCAGATACTATTGGCCCCCTCAAGGATGCAGAGGATTTCGTGAAAAAAATGTCCAAAGTATTAGGAGCATGGGTCGGTGCCTCATTGGCCATCGGAAGAGCTATCGTCAATCACGGCCCCATGGCCTTTCGCCAAGTGGAGCCTGGATCTAATCAGCCCATTCCCAACGGCTAGAGGGGCCAAGTTTGTGGTTGTAGCAGTTGATTACTTCACGAAGTGGATTGCAGTGGAGGCCTTCGCGAGCATTACCTCCTGATCCATCACGAAGTTCCTGTGGAAGTCGGTGGTCTGTCGATTCGGAATACACCAGAGCTTCATATCATACAACTGAAGACAATTCGACTGCACACATTACCGAGAGTGGTGTGCGGAGCACAGGATCAAGGTGACGTACTTCTAGCCAGAACACCCCCAAGCCAAAGGCCAAGCCGAGGCAACCAATAAAACCCTCCTCTCCACCCTTAAGAAGAAGCTCGAGGCACATTAGGAGCATAGGCCGAAGAACTATTGAGCGTACTATAGGCATACTGAATGACTATCTGGACCCCCACCGGGGAGACACCCTTTGCCCTCACTTATGGGAGCAAATCAATAATTCCTGTGGAAGTCAGAATGACCACATTCAACATTCAGCACTTCGACCCCAACACCAACAACGAGAGGTTAGCCGAGGGGCTGAATCTTCTGGAAGTGAGAAGGGAAGAGGAGGCAGTGCGAATGGCAAGTAACAACAGAAAGGCAGAACAATACTTTAACAAACGGGTCGAGTTGCAGTCCTTCGAAGTGGGTGACTTGGTGCTGAGACAAACTGGAGTAACAACCCAGGAAGAAGGAAAATTGGGACCAAGATGGGAAGGCCCGTATGTAGTAATCGCAAGCAACTGACCCAGCTCCTATCCCCTCAAGGAAGCCATGGACTCGAGCTCCCCCACCCCTGGAATTCCAAACACCTGAAGAAGTACTACGTGTAGGGACATGGAGCAATACTTTGTATGAAAATTGTAAACTTATTTGATGAACAAGAATGTCTAGATGTTGGCCTCAAATTCTTTGTCATCTAAACTTGGAACTAACAAAGCCGAGTCCCTAGACTCGTCGTGGGGTCGAGGCTGGGTATTGGATCTTGAGCCCTTATCAGGCCTCACAACCAAAGGCGTCGAGTCCCTAGACTCGCTGTGGGGTAAGGCCAAGTCCCTAGACTCGCAGACCTCCCCGTTCAACAAAGCTATGGACCTCACTGTGGGGTCGAGGTTGGGCATTAGATCCCGAGCCCCTCGTTAAGGCATCACAACCAAAGAAGTCAAGTCCCTAGACTCGCTGCAGGGTAAGGTCAAGTCCCTAGACACACTGACCCTGGTTCAACGAAGCCGAGTCCTTACACTCACGGGTTGAGGCCTCATCAAGGCCTCACGACCACAGAACTCGAGTCCCTAGACTCGCTACGGGGTGAGGTCAAGTCCTTGACTCACCGACCCCCATTCAACAAAGTCGAGTCCTATACTAGCTGTGTGGTCGAGGTCGGGCATTAGATCTCAAGCTCTCGTCAAGACCTCACGACCAAAGAACTCGAGACCCTAGACTCGCTGCGGGGTAAGGCCAAGTCCCTAAACTCGCCAACCCCTTGTTCAGCAAAGCCGGGTCCCTAGACTCATCGTGGGGTCGAGGTTGGGCATCAGATCCCAAGCCCTAGTCAAGGCCTCACGACCAAAGAAGTCGAGTCCCTAGACTCGTTGCGGGGTCAGGTCATGTCCCTAGACTTGCCGACCCCCGTTCAACAAAGCCGAGTCCCTATACTCGTTGTGCGGTCGAGGCCGGGCATCAGATCCCGAGCCCTCGTCAAGGCCTTACGAACAAAGAAGTCGAGTCCCTAAACTTGTTGCGGGGTAAGGCCAAGTCCCTAGACTCGCCGACCCCTCGTTCAATAAAGCAGAGTCCCTAGACTGGTCATGGAGTCGAGGCCGGGCATCAGATCCCGAGCCCTCATCATCACAACCAAAGAAGTCGAGTCCCAAGACTCGCGGGGTCAAGTCTCGAGATTTGCCATAAAGTCAAAGAGCAATAGGAAAAACACAAGCAGTCGGAAGAAAGACACTTTCATTACTTTTATGCACAACATGCATTATTTACAAGTGCACAAAAAAAAAATAGAAAAAGAGAAAAAGTTTTACAAAGGTTCTAAAAAGGCAAAAAGACCCGTCATTGAGGAGGAGGAGGAGGAGGAGGAGGAGCGCCCGGGGGGAATGAGGGATATCCTGGCTTCCCGAAGTTCTTGACATAGGCTTGTGCTTGGGAGTTCGGGGGAAGGGAAGTTAGGGCCAGGGTATGCAGATCCTGGGTGCTGCAGCAGGTGTTCGTGCATTCGTTTAAGGCCCTCTCGATAGCCATAAGCCCAAGCCGTATCCCAGATAGCATTAGTATTCGCGACCCAGGACTTGATCTCTACAGAATGCTGGGCGGCATCATCCAACCGGGACCTCATACCCCAGATTTCCATATTGTGGGCCATGAGGTCAAGATTCTTTTCAATCACCTTCTATGAGAGTTCACCGACTAGCTCCTTGGCCTGCTGCAATTGTTCCTTTTGGTGCTGGGCCTCCATGGTGAGTTTGAAATGCCTAGACAACAACCTTGAACACTACCTGCCAATTGAAACCCGATCCTGCTGAGACTCTTGCAGTTCCCTCCGAGTAGACTGTAGCTCCTCCTCGAGGCGTTTGCTTGTAGACTTTTTCCTCGGCCTCGTGTAGTAGCTTTTTCAGAACCTTCTTCTTTTTCTGCTTACGCCTCGCGGCCTCTGCCTCCTAGCGTTGGTTCTGCTCCTTCATGTACTTCACCTAGTTGACCAACCCTTTGCGCTCGGTCTTGAGGTCCTTAATCTTCTGGGCCGCCTGCTTCAGCTTATAATACCCAAAGTGGCCCAGCGTCCCGAGCTCTCAATTGGCCTCCTCCAGCTCCCCGCTCCAGTGGAAGAGGAAGGGCCTGCAACCTCCAGCTGCCAAGAGAATTCCAGTATCCCCTTATAGCCTCCCTCCCTGGTCGAAAGGAATCTCACCGGCCAAAGCAGGACCAACTGATGATGGAGCCTAAGAGTCTTTGTCGTCGGTTAGCTCTACAATGGAGTGGGAATCCTAGGGACCTCCCTTGGGGCCCGCGCTGCTCAGTTCGGCGAAGGAGGACAGGGAGGGAAATCCTGACATTGGGAGAGGTGGACTTGGTAACCTCCTCTCGGTTCCCAATCACGGGGGAAAAGGCCTTGGGGTAAGTTCCTTCCGATCGCTTATGAGTGATCAGGCACGGACAAGTAGTCCCGAATGTTCTCATTGAAGAGGGCCAGGTCGATGTGTGACTCCTCAGGATGGGCCCTCACCCAAGCCATCACGGCTTCTAGTCGAGCCTCTTCCTTTTGGTTTAGCATAAGGCCCAAGCTCTCTGCGTGGAAGGGAGAAACCCCCTGACCGCCTGGACTAAATATTCCTTGTGGGCTGCCTCCAACTTGAGGTATTCCCAACCTGAGCCCGCCACGAAGAAATACTTCGGAGACCACTCTTTAATGATCGAGTGGCAATACTCGAGCGTAACGATCTTCCAGCCAGGAGTCCGAGCCTAGCTGCATATGCTCCCCAGTTGACGGTTGATGCGATATACCGATAGGAACACCCGAGCTGTCAGGTCGGGATACTCCTCGGCAGTTCCATTGAGGGCCACCCGAAAGATGATGCAACTGGACACCAGCAGTCGCCAAGCATTGGGATGGAGCTGCCCTGAAGATAGTTCAGAACCTCATGAATGGGGCGGCAGAATGGGAGGCGTAAGCCGTTTGCGAACATCAAGGGGTAGAGGTGGGAATGTTGTATTTGGCCCGGAAAGCCATGAGATCTGCGCCAGTGACGGATGAAACCCGACTCTTCCCTAAGAAGTATGGGGTGACAGTTTGAGAAGAAGACGACGGAGCTTTGGGGGCCATAGTAGCGACAAGAAGTGATGGGAAGAAGACGACTGGCATAGTTTGGGAAGTGGAGAGGAAGATGGCGAAGGAGTAAGAAAGCTTGGGCAGAGGATGAGTAAGAAAGCATGGAAAAGGGAGGAACGCACGGCGACAGGAGAAGAAGTTGGGAGAAAATGCCTAGAGAGAGAGAGAGAGACGGAAATGGAGGTGAGGGCCTTATATAGTCAAGGGAGGCTAGAAGGCGCGCATGATACGAAGCAATGCTGAGAGTGATCACGCCAGCGAAACGCCATGCGGACCCTAATGGTATGGTGGGCACGAGCAGCAGCCGTCATGTTAGGCGTGTGAGAAGCACAGTCCAATGGGATCCTTAAGGCGTGGGGAGAGGAGCAGCCGATCTGTTCAATTAGCTGTTGGAAGATGGAAAGGTCGCAAGAATCGAGGAAATGCACTTATTGGATGGACAGGTGGCCTCGGGAACTCGATCAACGGGAACCGAAATGATGACCTCAGGAACTCAATCGACGGGCAGCACCATTAATGAGAGGAGCAATCAGCTTGTCCATTCAACTGCCGGGAGATGGAAGGGTCACAGGAACTGAGGAGACGCACTTATTGGTTGCACGGGTGTGCTCGGGAACTTGATAGACTAGATCCAAACTGATGACCTTGGGAACTCAACTGACCGGTGATACCATTAATGAGAGGAACTTCTGAATCCCCACCACAATTCTGTGATAAGAATTCATAGGGTACTGTGAGGGGGGGCCATCCGGAGAGTGGCCCAGGCCTAAAGAGATCAAGTCGTGGAGGCCCTAGGCCCTTTAGGTGGAAACCTGAAGCAGGCTAGGAGCTTGGGAAGCTGTGTGCCGAGCACACGAGTCGCCTGCCTATATGGACAGGCCTTGGCACCGGACTTGGCCCAGTCAAGGAGTCCACCATAAGGCAGCAATTGCTTGGGACCTTGGCGGGCTGCCAAGCCCTGCAATAGGGTACGTCACAGACAACTATAGTAGAGCACGAGCGGCTGGGCATGTCCGATAGTGGGCGTGCCAGGCCAGAGACACCGCATTCAATGCGTGTCAAGAAGCCCAACACGGAACGATGTGCTACCTAAAGTGCCGTTGGACAGCACAACCACAACCTGACATACTGCCCTGGTAGGAGGGCAGGTCTGACCCGAGCACGGCCTAACACCCCATGATCTTCCTTGGCAATCGAGTCCAAGCTAGGGTATAAATACAACCATCTCTCCCAGGCGAAGGCTTTCTAAACTCTTCTTCTACACTTAACTCACTTAGCTTTCTTCATCACTAGAATATCACCTACTGACTTTCGCATCAAAGTAACCCCAGACGCCACCGGAGCCCATTATTCTTCCTAGTTGCAAGTCCTGAGAGTTTGGCTACCTTGATACTGCTCGGGCTGCGAAACACGACATCAACATATACGATTTTGGAATATGAGTTCTTGCATATGAGATGTTGTGTTTATATCTTGAACTTGATTGTTTGGGATGGGTTGAAAGAATTTGATCATTCAATTGCATGAATTAGAGGGCTGTGAAGTATGTGAAATCTTCTCCACAAAGGTAGATTTAAGCAATGTTGTGATAGTGATGACATTACTTGTAAAAGTAGTGTATGCTTATATGTAGCGACTCATTGTAACTCCACCTATATGATGTTGAGGGCTGAAAAGTTTCAAAAAGCATTTCAACGGCTAGATGATGAAGATTAGGGATATGTTAAGAGCGTTGGGGGGGATGTTAGTGAGGATGATGATGGTGTTAATGAGTTGAGTAAAGGAGGGGCATCCAAGTTAGGGCCTTCAACCAAGGATGATTGAGATAAGAGTAGGTTGTTTGTAAAGTTTCTTAAACCTTTTTAAAATGCAACCTTGCGTTTCTCGGGGGCCAATTATGTCACTTGCAACTGTTTTGTATTTGAGCTAGCGACAATTCAAGATGCAATTAATTTGGAGTGTGTGGAAGGGCCTTATAATTTGAGGACAATGTCATTTAATATGAAATCTAAATTTGAGAAGTATTGGGAAAATATTGAAAAAATGAATCTTTTGTTGTATGTTGGGTTGGTTCTTGATCCTCGATATAAAATGTGTTGTCTACCGTTTTTTTTTTTTTTTGAAGGAATATATGATGATAATAGTTTGAAAGTTCTTATGTTGGTGGATCAGGTTAAAGATGTCTTGACTCGTTTATATGATAGTTATTGTGAAAATGATGGAGGTGATGTTGGCGCACAAGATGAAACTATGAGCCAATCAAGAAGCGTTTGGAGTCGAAGAACTCTTTGGAGAGAAAATTTGAAGTGGAGAGGTATTTGTCTGAAAAATGTGAAGAAGATATGCTAAATTCAACTTGTTAACTTGGTGGAAAGTTAACTCTATTAGATATCATGTGCTTTCAAGAGTTGCGCGGGATGTTCTTGCAGTTCCGATATCTACAGTTGCCTCTAAGTCCGCTTTTAGCACAGTAGGTCGAGTACTTGATCCTTTCCGCAGTAGCCTATCTCCACTTATGGCTCTGTTCTTCTTCTGCCCCGATTAACATTCGCAGTTTAATGGATGATATTGACGAGTTTGAGAAATTTGATACATGTATGTAGCATCATTCACCTTTTCTTCTACAATCTCTAAAGTGTATATCATATTTTGATTTATTTTCATTATTATGCTTATACTTTTTTCTTCCCTTTTGTGTAGAGCTCATGGAAGACCTAGGGAGTTCTTCAAGACTAATTTCTTTGGTTGGAGATGATTAAATTTAAAGTATTTCATATTTTTACATCTTTCCTCAAGTTTGTTTTTTCATTTAATGTAATTAATAATTTTTTATTGAAATTAACCGCTTGATTTATTTTCATACAATTGTAAGGTTTGTTGAATGAACTATTGGAGTTGGTGGCTTGGTGCATAGCTATTTATTCTAGTTGTAAAGTTTCTTATTGGATGTTCTTGTAATTTGGACTTGTAATTTAGATTTGTAATTTAGACTTTTGGACTTGTAATTTGTTGGATTTTTGGACTTGTAATTTAGACTTTTGAACTTATTTTATTTCAAAGCATAATTTCCTTTTTATTGTAGATTTTTTTTTTCAATTTTTATAATAGTTATATTTATAGGCTTATAGCAATTTTTTTATTTTTTTTATTTTTTATATTTACCAGTTTTTGTTTTATAGTAGTTTTTTTATAGCAGATTTTTTTTACATAACATATTTTTTTTTATAAAGAAGATTTTTGTAAATAGTAACAGATTTTTAATAAAATATATTTTTTTAAAGCAGTTTGATTTTTTTTTTTAAATTTCTATAAACAGATTTTTATGAAAAATTTGCATTTTAATAAAATCGGAAAATCGGACTGAACCGGACCAGAATCGGTAAAATTGGAGGTATTAGTTTAGGAGGGTAACTGGTGCGTAATCGGTTTTCGATAATGCAAAACCAGTATATACCGGTTCGATCATAAATTTTGTTTAAAATCAGACCAAACCAAACCGATTACACTCCTAATCATTTAAAGAAGAATAATACAAAGTTATGTAGCAATTACAAAAACTGAATAACAAATAAGAGGAAGGGAGAAAAGGGAAATTAGATGACGTACGAACCAAATATTAGCAACGAATTTGAAACCATAGCTTTTCAAGGCTATGGTTCTATGCCTCTCGGCAGATTGGAATGCATGCAGATATCTATCGTACTTACGAATTAACATAGATTTCACATTCACTGGTGATTTCCATTCCTAAACTATTTGATCAATTACCACGATTAATGCTTTATTTGCACAACAGATGAGGAAAGAATTATTATCGGCCCACGTTGATGATTCGAGCTTTAGGTCTTGAGGTCCTTAATCTTCAGGGCCGCCTGCTTCAGCTTATAATACCCAAAGTGGCCTAGCGTCCCGAGCTCTCAATTGGCCTCCTCCAGCTCCCCTGCTCCTCACTCCAGTGGAAGAGGAAGGGCCGGCAACCTCCAGCTGCCAAGAGAATTCCGGTATCCCCCTATAGCCTCCCTCCCTGGTCGAAAGGAATCTCACCGGCCAAAGCAGGACCAACCGATGATGGAGCCTAAGAGTCTTCGTCGTCGGTTAGCTCTACAACGGAGTGGGAATCCTGGGGACCTCCCTTGGGGCCCGCGCTGCTCGGTTCGGCGAAGGAAGACAGGGAGGGAAATCTTGACATTGGGAGAGGTGGACTTGGTAACCTCCTCTCGGTTCCCAATCACGGGGGAAGAGGCCTTGGGGTAAGTTCCTGCCGATCGCGTATGAGTGATCAGGCATGGACAAGTAGTCCCGAATGTTCTCGTTGAAGAGGGCCAAGTCGATGTGCGACTCCTCAGGATGGGCCCTCACCCAAGCCATCACGGCTTCTAGTCGAGCCTCTTCCTTTTGGTTCAGCATAAGGCCCAAGCTCTCTGCGTGGAAGGGAGAAACCCCCTGACCGCCTGGACTAAATATTCCTTGTGGGCTGCCTCCAACTCGAGGTATTCCCAACCTGAGCCCGCCACGAAGAAATACTTCGGAGACCACTCTTTAATGCTCGAGTGGCAATACTCGAGCGTAACGATCTTCCGGCCAGGAGTCCGAGCCTAGCTGCATATGCTCCCCAGTTGACGGTTGATGCGATATACCGATAGGAACACCCGAGCTGTCAGGTCGGGATACTCCTCGGCAGTTCCATTGAGGGCCATCCGAAAGATGATGCAACTGGACACCAGCAGTCGCAAAGCATTGGGAAGGAGCTGCCCTGGAGATAGTTCAGAACCTCCTGAATGGGGCGGCAGAATGGGAGGCGTAAGCCGTTTGCGAACATCAAGGGGTAGAGGTGGGAATGTCGTATTTGGTCTGGAAAGCCATGAGATCTGCGCCAGTGACGGATGAAACCCGACTCTTCCCTACGAAGTATAGGGCGACAGTTTGAGAAGAAGACGACGGAGCTTTGGGGGCCATAGTAGCGACAAGAAGTGATGGGAAGAAGATGACGGGCATAGTTTGGAAAATGGAGAGGAAGATGGCGAAGGAGTAAGAAAGCTTGGGCAGAGGATGAGTAAGAAAGCATGGAAAGGGGAGGAACGCACGGTGACAGGAGAAGAAGTTGGGAGAAAATGCCTAGAGAGAGAGAGAGAGACGGAGATGGAGGAAATGGAGGTGAGGGCCTTATATAGTCAAGGGAGGCTAGAAGGCGCGCATGATACGAAGCAATGCTGAGAGTGATCACGCCAGCGAAACGCCACGCGGACCCTAATGGTATGGTGGGCACGAGCAGCAGCCATCATGTTAGGCGTGTGAGAAGCACAGTCCAATGGGATCTTTAAGGCGTGGGGAGAGGAGCAGCCGATCTGTCCAATTAGCCGTTGGAAGATGGAAAGGTCGCAAGAATCAAGGAAATGCACTTATTGGATGGACAGGTGGCCTCGGGAACTCGATCAACGAGAACCGAAATGATGACCTCAAGAACTCAATCGACGGGCAGCACCATTAATGAGAGGAGCAATCAGCTTGTCCATTCTACCGCCGGGAGATGGAAGGGTCACAGGAACCAAGGAGACGCACTTATTGGTTGCACGGGTGTGCTCGGGAACTCGATAGACTAGATCCAAACTGATGACCTTGGGAACTCAACTGACCGGTGATACCATTAATGAGAGGAACTTCTGAATCCCCACCACAATTCTGTGATAAGAATTCGTAGGGTACTGTGAGGGGGGGCCATCCGGAGAGTGGCATAGCTATTTATTCTAGTTGTAAAGTTTCTTATTGGACGTTCTTGTAATTTGGACTTGTAATTTGAACTTGTAATTTAGATTTGTAATTTAGAGTTTTGGACTTGTAATTTGTTGGACTTTTGGACTTGTAATTTAGACTTTTGAATTTATTTTATTTCAAAGCAGAATTTCCTTTTTATTGTAGATTTTTTTTTTTGAATTTTTGTAATAGTTATATTTATAGGCTTATAGCAATTTTTTTATTTTTTTTATTTTTTATATTTACTATAGCTTTTTGTTTTCAGTTTTTGTTTTATAGGAGTTTTTTTATAGCAGATTTTTTTTACATAACATATTTTTTTTATAAAGAAGATTTTTGTAAATAGTAACAGATTTTTAATAAAACATATTTTTTTAAAGTAGTTTGATTTTTTTTTCTTTTTAAATTTCTATAAACATATTTTTATGAAAAATTTGCATTTTAATAAAATCGGAAAATCGGACTGAACAGGACCAGAATCGGTAAAATTGGAGGTATTAGTTCAGGAGGGTAACCGGTGCGTAATCGGTTTTCAATAATGCAAAACCAGTGTATACCGGTTCAATCATAAATTTTGTTCAAAATCAGACCAAACCAAACAGATTACACTCCTAATCATTTAAAGAAGAATAATACAAAGTTATGTAGCAATTACAAAAACTGAATAACAAATAAGAGGAAGGGAGAAAAGGGAAATTAGATGACGTACGAACCAAATATTAGCAACGAATTTGAAACCATAGCTTTTCAAGGCTATGGTTCTATGCCTCTCGGCAGATTGGAATGCATGCAGATATCTATTGTACTTATGAATTAACATAGATTTCACATTCACTGGTAATTTCCATTCCTAAACTATTTGATCAATTACCACGATTAATACTTTATTTGCACAACAGATGAGGAAAGAATTATTCTCGGCCCACGTTGATGATTCGAGCTTTAATACGACACTCTTTGTATTTATTCATAAAATAAATAATAAGTAAATAAAAATAAATAAAGAGAGACACATAGATTTACGTGCTTCGGCATAATGCCTATGTCCACGGATTGTTTGGATGCAAAATCTATTATAATAAGCGATTTTACAATCTCTATTAGCCTCATATATCTCACAGTATAATGGAGGAATTTAGGGAAGATCCTTTGGAGTCGCTATGTGTGGTGGAGTTTGCACCTAGGAGCTTGTGTAGAGTTTGTCAGATTTGTGGGGATCTCCACCTATATAAGGTCTATTTACTTGAAGTGATTGAATCCAACTTGCCTTGTGAAACTCTTTCTTTTTAGAAGTCTGAATCTTTCATTTTAGAAGTCTCGATCAACTTATCTGATCTCTTATTGACTTTATCTCTAATGGCTAAATACTTGATTTTATCTCTTCCCTTATTTTTAGTGACTGGATCTGGTCAATTCTTTCCCAACAACCACTTTTAAGAGAGACATGCAGTCCTTTATTTCTTTGTTTTTGAATTTCTTTTTTGTCTGCAATTTTAGCTCTTTTACTCCAAAAAAATTTATATCAATATATATGTTTAAATAGAAGGAAAAAAATAAAAATCACATATTAGTGTGTGAGGTAGGAGATGATAAGTATATGCTCTTTTACCTACCATTTTCAGTTCCTAAACCGACGAGCCTGATTGTACAAAGTGCTTATTTACCAGCAGTATAAATAAAAAATAATTTACTACAGATCCAGGTTTAAGCAAGAGAGCTGTCTATAATAGCCCTTCAACTGATGTGAACATAGTAGACGTTCAAGATTTGCATTATGAAGCATCTCTTGATTATTGTAGTTACAAGAAGAAGAAGCAGCGAAATCCAGATGTCGTACATTTTACAAGACATATGCAGTTTAACAGAACTGAGTTAACCAAAAAAACAAAAAATATATAGGATTCAACCTAAGTAGTTATCTCACAATTAAGTTGAGAAATTCCTCCACAATAGCAACTTAAAAGTGACAGGAACACAATACATGTTGGCATCATTTTTTTGCCAGCAACTTCTTAGGGAACTTTTCCAAAGGCGTAGATTTTAGCAGGAAAATCCTGGCAGCACACTCTTGCAAAGTACCCCCGCATTTTAACCCACGTGCTTGCAATTTCGACTTCAACCTTTCCATGACAAGTACCTGCCATCCATTATGGTCGTGGCAAAAGAAAACATTAGAGATGCTGTAGAATCAGCCTCATTAACTAAACAATGGGGATTTGAATAAAGTCAATAATAGTCCACTGCTCAGCCACCATTAGCACTACCGCTGCCCAGTTTTCAACCACTCGAAAAGAGGCGCAAACCTACTTGCACCACCACCACCCAAGTTTTTTCAAACCACCAAACAACCTTCTTGATCCTCCCTTTGCTGCCCAACTAGCCTCTATTTTTAGCAACGGTAACAGAGCAAGTAAGTCCTTGTTTTAAACAAGAGAAATAGAGCAACTTTGGGCACCACCGTAGACCCACGTTCCCTCCTTTTTCAGGCTTTGTTCCTCGCCAGAAACGACTACATCACACGGCCGCAGCTTGTCGTAATACCCCCTGAACCACCGTACTTAAGTTCCTTTCGCTTTCTCTTACTCTCCGTCTCTCTCACAGTGCTCTCTCTCCCTCTCACGTCTCATTTTCTCTCATCACTCTCTTTCTCTTTGTGCCCTTCCACACCGTCGACCACCGTGACCTGCCGCCGCCCCCAGCCATCCCGCCATAGACTTTCACCCAAGCCACCGCTACACATAGCTTTCGGTATGCATGGCCCCTGTTACCTAATATTAGATCCTAGTTTATTTTCTCAAAGAGCCATGCATGTTATGAATTTCTTTCCCAAAATGCCCTTGAATGAGTATACATTGATCATGTTTTTATCATCTGCTATGCGTAGGATTTTATTTGTAGTATAAGAATTTATATTTATGGATTGAAGTTAAATTACTGAATATATGAATTTTAAATATGATTAAGTTAATTTTCAAAATGAATCTAAGTTGTAGTTGTTTAATTTTAAAATATTTTGGGTATAAATATATTGGCTAGTATTAAATTTTATAATTTGATTTCATTAGTAAATAAGTTAGATTTGGTGTTTTAGTCGGACTGATTAATTGGACATTGATGAATTTAGAAATGTGACAATATTTTAGGATTACATGAATTTAGGTTTTTGAGGAATTAAAATAGGTCATTTTAGCATTTTAGACTTAATATGTGTTCGACTGGAAATTTATGAAAATTACGTTATTATGTTGAAGGTGGCGAATAATATTTGTTCGGCACTTTTGAAGAAATTTCTTAAAAGTTAAGAAATCCAGGTAAGTAGAGTTCTTATACTAGATTTTACATAAAATAAAATGAAACGATATTGATTTTGAAAATACACATATTTGTTTTGAAAAGAAATTTGAAAACAACCTCAGATATGTGTTTTGCATATGCATGAAAGCTGTATAACGAGAATGAATTTTTTGTCATGATTGGTATAGACATGAGCTAATTTTGTGCATTTTGTGTCATGATCTGGAAACAAAATGAATATGAGTCTCTTTTTCTGAAAGTTTTGATGAAATAAAGATGTTCTGATGCATGAGATCTAAAAGTTTTGTTGTGAATAAATGAAGATATTTTGATTCTGTTTATTTTGAACATGTAAAATTATCTAAAGTTGTTCAGTATTTGATTTTTGATATGATGTGGCATCTGAAAACTTTGGCATGAGATTCTGATTCTGTATTCTAATTAAAGTCTGATTCTGATGGTTTTGTTCTGTTCTGATAAGGCCCAACCACGGGTTATAATAGTGGATACAGCCCAGCCACGGGTAATAATAGTGGCACACGGCCAAACTACAGGTGATAGTAGTGGATACGGCCCAATCATGGGTAATAATAGTGACATACGGCCCAACCATGAGTGATAATAGTGAACGACCCAACCACGGGTGATAATAGTGGATACGGCCCAACCACGGGTTATAATAGTGGATACAGCCCTTCCATGGGTTATAATTGTAGTTTATAACCCTACCACGAGGGTTAAACATAGTATACGGCCCAACCACGGGTTATAATAGTAGATACGACCCTTCGATAGGTTATAATTGTGGTTTATAACCCTACCACGGGGTTAAACATGGTATATGTCCCGATGTGATGTTCCGATATGATAAAGATGAGGTCTCAGATTTTGATATGCTAAAGGATTTTTGAATAAGAATGTTTTTCTGAAAATTTTGCTATGATATTTCTGTAACATGTTTTGATATTTGCATTCTGAAAGTAAATGTTTCTGTTTCTGCATTCTGATAGTAAATATTTTGTTTCGTATTCTGAATTTTGAAAATGCTCATGTTTACATACTAGTATATGTTTTCTGCTTACTGCGTTGTTAATAACTCACCCCTTATATTTATAATATTTTTCAGATAATTTTGATGCTTCAACTGGAAGTCAAGAGGTTTGATGATCATAGAGGAATAAGTACCAGATGGTACAAGTTTATTGGAGAGTCTTATTTAGTAGGTTTATAATTTTATGTTATTTGATATTTGGAGTCATGGTCATTTCTAAATATTTATGGAGTTTTTAAATTATTTCATTGAGGTATTTATTTGGTGTCCTGGTAAAGGAACATATATTTTTTGGGTTTGAATAAATAGATTTGTACTTTTTGAAAATATTGGAGTATATAAATATGTTATGGAAGATGGAGTTAGGTTACAAGAGATAACTCTCCGGATCTCTGGGGATGGAGCGTTACAGTTGGTATCAGAGTTAGATTTGAGATTCTGCATACTATATAATAAGGTGTCTAAGGACATTTAAGGTTTTATAATTTTTTTTTTCCCATCAAGATATGATTTTGAAGATATTTGGTTTGAGCATTTGTAGACTCATGGTAGGTGGCATACGAAATCTGAGGTTTTAGAGTCGTAGATTTTAAGAAATGATTATTTTTTATGACATTTGAGGTCTTAGAATATGCAAGTGTCAAGGATTGTGTTTTATAGAATTTGAGGTTGTAGATTTGGCAGATGTTAAGAGTTAAATTAATGACTTTTGAGGTTTAATTTCTAAGGATGTATGTAAGTCTAAAGTGATGCTAGGTTTATTATTATAGATGGTAATGAGAGCTTTATGAGTTTATTAAAGATATTGCTAGGATTGGATATTTCAAAAAAAAAAATGATGAATTTTTTTTGAAATATTTATTTGACATGTATATGTTTTTATTGATACCTACATTTTGTTTTTCTTCTTTAGAACATTTAACCAAGTTTAATCTCACAGGATGGCAGATCGTCGCCGAGTTCAAAATCTTGAGGATTGGAATGAAAACAACAATGAGCGAGGTTGCATATTCGAGCAATTTAATCGTACCCATCCTCCCACATTTGATGGAAGAGGCGATTCAAATGCAACTGAGGATTGGATTCAAGACATGAAAGAAATATTTAGTGTCTTGGAGTACATAGATCAGCAGAATACAATTCACAGCCTTTAAATTGACTGGTGAAACTAAGAGGTGGTGGAATTCTGAGAACACCATCAGGGAAGCTGAAGGGACAGGAGTAGCTAGCTGGCCTCACTTTAAGCAGAATTTCATCGACTGTTTCTTCCCTAAAGCAGATAGGGAAGCTAAAGTTTGAGAGTTCATCAACGCCCCGTTCTTGGAGGTCTGGAGAGTTATCTCTTGTAACCTAACTCCATCTTCCAAAAAAAATATGATTATAAAAATCAAAGTAGAACTTACTCAAACAGTCCCAACCCCTTGGCATTCACTCTAGTTGATGCCTAAGTGTGTTTTCAACTATTGATCCCTATGAATGCATGCATATGAGATTTTCTTTAATCACAAACAATCACTAAGGTCTTTAATGATATGATGAAGGCCAAATCTTAGATAATCAAGTTCATCCCAACACTTAATCATGGTGAAGAATCCTTAATCACCGATTTATTCAAAACCAATACATGTTTGATGATAAAAACAAGATAGATTTAAAGCCTATCATGACATGCTTTTAATCAAGAAGTAAACCTTCCATAATCATTCTAAGACATTGATAAATCATATCAAATCATACTTAAGACATGCCATAGCTAAATTTCCACTTAAAATCATTTAAACATACAAATCATTCTTTAATGACCCGGTTTTGAACTAAGCATGATAATCTTCTCAAAACTCTACCAACACTCAAACCAACACTTGAAAACAAATATTGACATGAAAACTAAGATCAAGAGCAAGAAAACTTATAAATTTCATGGCCCTCAAGACAATCTTGCTCAAGAACACTCAAGAACTCACCAAAACTCACTCGGTTTCACTCTATTGTTCTCTAAGGGGAAGAAGTGCTCTCAAGACTCAAGAGAAAGCTTGGAGCTGAGGTTGGAGGAAATGAGGAAGTGAGGGAGGTATTTATAGGTGGCCAAGGGGGTGGAGACGTTGGCCTTGATGCAAGGTGATTGGGTGAAATGGGCGGTGCACAAGTCTGAAATTTTTCTAGCTTGCTTCCATGGGCTTATGTCACCTTGTGCAAGGGGAATAATGGCCTAAAACCACCATGATTTCCTCCTTAATGTAGCTACAATGGTCCTGTAGAGTTTTCCAGGTCGTGGGGCATGGTTCAGATGACAAAATTCAAGCAAACCACTCATGCAAACTGGCGGATTCAAGTGGTTTTCACATAACAGATTTGAGCTTCGGTTTTGGGTGGGAAAATCTGAGTCAAATTTCTCATCATGGTTATGGGGCCTCTTGTGGATTGGGTGGTGATGGAGGTGGCATGGGGTGGTGGCTCAACAAAGGCAGATGGTTGGTTAGATCCTAACCCAACCGGTTCCCACTCAAACTAGACTAAGGTACAATAGGTTTGGTTAATTGGTTTGGTTTGTGGAACCAATTTTGCCCAAGGCTCATTCTGGGTTTGAATGGGTCTCATGATGTGTCTAAGAACCACATTTCCATTCAGGAAATGGCACAAAAATATTGGGCCTAAGGGCAAAATAGTCCATGTTCACAAAGGGCATACACATTGGCTGAGTGATGAAGTTTTGGGGTTTGATATGTCATTTTCCTTAATGACATGTGGGGTGGTTTATCTAGGGTATTATTAAGGTCTAAGTATGATGAAATAGAATAATAAATCAAGAAAATTTCCGATTAAAAGATTAAGAAAAGATTAAGACGAAATTAAGTTTCAAAGCATGGCTTAAAGATCACTAACCTCATGTATGTTGATTAATGATCTTAGCCAAATTTTAAAACTTAATTTGGGTACTTAGGGTATGATATTGACTTAAAGAAATCCATGGTATGGTGTATTTCGCTTTTAACTTGAATAGTGAAATAAACCCAAACATGGCTTTGAGCCTTGTGGGCTTAAAAGGGCTAAGTGTGTGGGTTGATGGCGTATGGCCTTTTGGGCTTGAATGAGAGTGGGTCTCATTTCCAAATTTTAAAGGTTGAAAAGATACCTCAAAATCCACTAAGATGGGCTTGAAAGGGCTTGACTTGGCCTAATTGGGCCAATGGTCAATTCTACACCAAGTTTGGCCCAAAGGCCTTAAGCCTTCCTTATGCTCGGGCCAAATCTTGCTACTAAGTCTTGAATTCCCTAAGGGCTTGATTCAAGGCTTCTAAGGTTAGGTCCATGAATGTTCTAAAGTCCTAAAGGCCTCACTAAATTCGCTAATAAGCTTGCTTCTCTAATCATTTGCTTAATGATACTAAGTGACAAGGTTAAGGCTAACCTCACTATCAACATTGATGTTAGTAATAACCTAAAATTAAAAGCTTAACCTAGAGCATCTAAGGGTTAATCCTAATGGTTAATTAGGCGGGGTGTTACCTTTACTCTTCTCTGAGGAAGGGGACAACGACGTAGCATGCGATGTGGAGCGAAGACGGTGACGGCGACAGCGACAGCGACGACGACGGTGATGGGGGCAAGGGGAGGGTGATTTCATCTGGGTATGCTTTTTGCTTTCTAAGAGCCAGTTACTCTGAGGAAGGGATTTACTCATTTTGGTTGAAACGCAGGGTTTCATTTAGTAATGAAACATTGCGTTTCATTTAGGCTTGAATTTCAGTCCCCGAATAGGGACTGTAATAAGAATTTTTCTTTATAATAATCATACGGCGAAACTATTTGTGGCAAAACATTTTCGCCGCAAATTAAGATTTTAACGGTGACTTTCTTTTCCCATCGCAAGTTTGCACCCAACAGTCCAAGTAAGCTATATATTGGGGCAATTTTTGTTGCAGCAATACTAAATGGCCGCAAATACGCTTTATAGCGGCGATTTTTTCAATTCGATAGAAGCTTTGCCCTCAAACAATAGAAATGGGCTTATACCGACTATATATTACTCACTGGAAATAAAAAGAGCCGCAAAAAGCTACTTTTCCTTGTAAACTGTATATAGGTTCTAATAAAAAAACTCACATGTGATTTACTGTGCCATATCAACAGTACCATAAGATCATTAAAATTCCATTATATTCAAATGCGCATTGTTTTGAAACTTCAAGGACTTATAACATAGCATTGGCCGTACTCATAAAAAGAGAGCGAAAAGACATGAAAACATGAAGGAGCTTGAATTGGATACAATTATTCCTTCCTGAATACTAATGATGATGTAAGAGTTTTATTTAAACTCTATGTCCCACACACCCATCTTGATAGAGTTTGAAATAGCTCAAAACTTATCAGTTAATAGATGAGTTATAATGGGATAAGAAAACTCCTAAGAGATAAGATTAACTCTATATCTCTAATCACAGTCAAACGCAAAGTCTTAGATTTCTTGATGGCCAGAAGTCTATAAATAGTACTGAGGGATTAAGGGTTTTCATCTACAACATTAGAGTGCCTCTAGCCATCGGGAGACACTTGTGAAGCTAAGTTGGTAGGGTGATCATTCTCTCATAGTCAAATTAATTTCTTCATCAAACAGATGGAGAAATGTACGTGTTTAATTATCATTGTTTTATTATTGTGGATCATAGAAAATCAAAGATCCAATTATTTTATGTTCATGTTAAAATATTTAACATGTGGTATCAAAGCTTTAGGTTATAGATTTTTGATGATCTCAATAATGCATATAGTAAATAAATATTTGGTTTTATATGTGCTTTCGTGTCTGTGATTTTATCATGCTGCAAAAGACTAAAAAGATTGCTTTTTAGATCTGGAAGAGAAATTACAATGGTATTCTCTTTTATCTATTATGTGTTTGATTTTCACGAGGACCCACAAAGTGACTTTATGTATATGTTTTGAATTTCACTTTTGCGGTATTGAGTCTGTGCTGGAGGAAGAGAAAGTCTGAGAAACTCCCTCACATCTTTCCTTCTAATCTTGCTTGGGTTTCATTTTCACTTTTCTCTGTACGTTGTTATTGCATGTAGAGAAACCATCAGTCGCCAAGTGTTGTGTTGTAAACCTATATGTGTTTCAGATTTTTGAGGTTTTTTCTTATTTTTCCCTTGCTGTATTGTATACGTAATGGGTAATGGGGTTGAGAAACCGTCGTGCATGTATGATGGTGGAGCCACTGTGTGTTGGCAGCGTGCGGCATAAGGTGGTCATGTCACCGTGCTGACAACTTGGCGGCGTAAAGGGTAGTGCAGAGGGACTGTGAAGTCTTGAATCGGTGCTGCCCCTACCAGATTGAGAATCTCGTCGAGGCTTATGGTTGTTGGCACTGGGAGGAGGCTGGGAACCTCCTTCACGATGTCTCTGTGACGGCGGCACAGAGGGCTTTAAAGCCCAGTGGCCGCCGCGGTGTTGATGTTACATTAAAAAAAAAAGGGGAGAACCTTGAGTGGAGGTGGACATAGGTAGCGAGAGGAGGCTGTGGATGCCATGTAGTCTTCCCCTCGAAGGCGATGTCCATGGTTGCGCCGAATCGAAGGAATCAACATGACTGTGGTGCGGCGTTGTAATTGCCAAAGGAAGAAGAATATCTAACTTGTAAAGGGCTTGGGCTTGGGCCTTGGCCCAGTCCAACATAAAAGAAACGGGCCACTGTTGTGGCCTAGCCCGGTAGAAAACTTAAAACAAAAAAATGTAGGGGAAGGTATCAGGCCTGTATAGTAGGCTCGACTGAGGGTGTTTACCGGCCTCACTAATGAACTGGATTTCGGCCTGGGTTACTGGACCGGTAAGATTATATTATAATACTTATTTATTAAAAGAAATCTGAAATTTTATCTTCTTTCATATGCATGTTATTATTGTTAAATACATGTATTAAATTTTATTTTCTATACATGTTATTATTGGTATACACATATATTAAAATTTTATGTCCATGTTATTATTATTAAATACATGTATGAATTGTTTATTTTGGCTCTTATTATTATGCCATATATATTTGTTTATCCAATATAGGGCAAATGATTTATGTCATAATTTAAAAAAAGATTGGTTGCCCAAAGGTACAAGATTTTCTTAATTTTGGTGACAAACCATTAAACCCCATAGTAAGGTGGATATGATGGAGTGAACACTTTGTGTGTCAGGATCTACTCCCAAAGGAGAGTCTTGATGACACTAATAGTTCATCCATCAAAAGTAAAGTTAGAGGGAATACTTTGTATGTCAGAGTTTACTCCCAAAAAAGGAATTCTGATGATACAATTAGTTTATCAACATAATTTAATACTGGTGAGAACACTTTTGTGTCTCAAGATATACTCCCAAATGAGGGTCTTGATGACACTATTAGTTCATCCATAATTGTTTAAATTTTGATTATTGTTTATAAGTGTCTAACTCAAAACATTATGTGACAAAATTTTCTTGCAGTAAGTGTACCTACATCACTACACTCACAAACTTCATCTGTTCTTGTTTTGAATGGCTCTAATTTTTCTGAGTGGGTTGAGCAAGTCAGGTTTAACTTAGGAGTCCTTGACCTGGACTCATCACTTACGAGTCCAAAACTACCACCCATCACTGAGAGTAGTAACAGAGATGAGAGAGAGTCATCTAAACAGTGGGAGAGATCAAATAGTCTCAGTCTAATGTTCATGAAAATGACCATAGTCGAAAATATAAAAAAATTCACTCCATAGTACTAAGGATGCCCAAGTTTTTTTGAAAAATGCTGAATAGAGGTTTCGGTCTGTAGATAAATCTTTAGCAGGAACACTTATGGCTAGACTTACCACCATAAAATATGATGGTGCTAAAGGAATGCAAGAACATATCCTTGAAATGACAAATATTGCTGCTAGATTACAAACCCTAGGAAAGAAAGTAGAGGAGTCCTTCATTGTTCAGTTTATTCTGAACTCATTGCCACCTCAACATGGTCCATTCCAGATGCATTATAATTCTATTAAAGATAAATAGAATGTAAATGAGTTGGCAAGTATGGTAGTTTAAGAGGAAGTGAGACTGAAACAACAAGGACATTACTCTGCTAATTTTGTGACTAAAGAAGCTGGAAAGAAAAAGCATCATTATGGCAAAATGAAATGAACTGGACCACCGAAAGAAAAGCAGCCTGGGAAAGTTAATTAGATTCAACATAACAGTAGCAAATGCTACTTTTGTGGGAAGCATGGACACGTGAAAGCTGAGTGTCTGAAACGTAAGGCTTGGTTTGAAAAGAAGGGTAAGCCACTTACCTTTGTATGTTTTGAATCAAATCTTGTAAATACTCCCACTAACTCTTGGTGGCTAGATTTGGGTGCTCATGATCATGTTTCCATAACCATGCTGGGATACCTTACAAGCCAAACACCAAACCCCAGTGAGCGATTTATCTTTATGGGAAATGAGAATAAGGCTGAAGTTTCAGCCATAGGAACTTTTCGGTTAGTTTTGACTACCGATCATTATTTAGACCTTCAAAACATAGTATGTATGCCTTCTGTGAGGCGTAATTTGATTTCTTTATCCAGACTAGATACTGATGGTTATTCTTTTCGTTCCATAATGGTAGTTTCAATATTTGTAGAAATAATTTATCTATTGGTTATGGGTTTCTTTCCGATGACCTTTATCGACTTTGCATCGATAATACATTTATTAAAAATACCTATACCCAACACCATGAAACATGTATTGGAACTAAAAGAAACATGATGAATGAAAATTCTTATGACTTGTGGCATAAAAGATTGGGGCACATCTCCAAAGAAAGGTTATAGAGGTTAGTAAAAGAAGGAATTCTTCCGCATCTTGATTTTACTAATCTTGAAGTGTGTGTGGATTGCATTAATGGAAAGCAAACCAGACATACTAAGAAAGGTGCCACAAGAAGTACGAAACTTCTTGAAATAATTCACATAGATATATGTGGACCATTCTCCATTGAATGTTTTGGTGGAGAAAAGTATTTTATCATCTTTATAGATGATTTTTCACGGTTTGGATATATCCATCTGCTACATGAGAAGTCTCATGCTGTTTAAGTACTTTAGGTATTTCTCATGGAGGTGGAATGGCAGTTAGATAGAAAGATGAAAATCATCAGGTCGGATCGAGGTGGAGAATACTATGGAAAATATAACAAATCGGGTCGTAACCCTGGCCCATTCGCCAAACTTCTTGAATAGCGTGGCATTGTTGCACAGTGCACAATGCTCGAAACGCCACAACAAAATGGTGTTGTTGAAAGGCATAGTCAGATCTTATTGGATATGGTAAGAAGTATGGTAAGCAATTCTACCTTACCCAAACATTATGGGGTGAAGCTATTAAGACGACAATGTATATCTTAAATCGGGTTCCTAGTAAGTCAGTTCCAAAAAACTCTGTTCGAGCTATGGACTGTTAGGACACCAAGTTTAAGGCACATGCATGTTTGAGGTTGCCCAGCCGAAGCGAGACTTTACAATCCACATGAAAGGAAATTGGATCCTAGAACAGTAAGTAGGTACTTTATTGGATACCTAGCAAGATCCAAAGGGTATAGGTTTTACTATTGTAATCACTTTCCAAGAATGGTGGAAGCAGGAAATACCAAATTCATTGAACTTGCTGAGATCAGTTGGAGAATTGAACCTAGAGATGTGATCATTGAGGAAGTACGGGTAGATGTCCCTATACCTACATCCTCAGAAAAGATAATGTTCCTCCAACTGACCATCACAATGATACATTGGAACAAGTAAATGATCACCCATCTCAGAATGATAATACCACTGATGAACCAAGTTCGGAGTCACTAGAACAGGTTGTCTTACGCAGATCTCAGAGAGATCAAAGACCTGTTATTTCAGCAGACTATGTGGTGTATCTCTAGGAATTTAAATTTGACATTGGGACAAGCAAAGATCCATTAACATTTTCACAAGCCATAGAGGGAAGTGATTCTAGTAAATGGATCGATGCCATGAAATAAGAGTTGAAATCCATGGATCAAAATCAAGTCTGGGATCTCGTTGAATTGCCTGAAAGGAGTAAAAGAGTCGGGTGTAAATAGGTCTTTAAGACCAAACGTGACTCAAAAGGCAATGTTGAACGATATAAGGCCAGACTTGTTGCCAAGGGTTTCACTCAGAAAGAAGGCATTGAAACATTTTCTCCAGTATCTAAAAAGGACTTTTTCATGATCATTATGGGATTGGTGGCTCATTATGATTTAGAGTTACACTAGATGGATGTGAAAACAATATTTTTAAATAGAAGTTTGGATGAAGAGGTCTACATGGAGCAGCCAGAAGGATACTCAAAAAAGGGCAAAGATCACCTAATATGTAGGCTTAAGAAATCAATATACGGGCTTAAGCAAGCTTCCTAGCGATGGTACTTAAAGTTCAACGATACTATTACTGCCTTTGGATTTAAAGAAAACATCATTGATCGATGTATATACCTAAAGGTCAGTGGAAGTAAATTCATAATTTTGACCTTGTATGTTGATGATATATTGTTAGCTAGTAGTGATCTTGGCTTACTTTATGAAACCAAGGGTTTTCTCTCTAAGAACTTTGAAATGAAAGATATGGATGAGGCACCTTTTATGATAAGAATCGAAATTTTTTGAGATCGAAAACAATGATTGTTGGGATTGCCTCAGAAAAGTTACAAAGAAAGAGTTCTTGAAAGATTTGGCATGAAAAGTTGTTCATCACTGGATACTCCGATATCAAAAGGAGATAAGTTTAGCCAATCACAATGTCCTAAAACTGAGTGGGAGCGTAAAGAGATGGCAAAAATCCCTATGTTTCGGTTGTTGGGAGCTTGATATATGCACATATATGCAGAGATAGCACGAAATCTACTTCAGGTTATGTTTTCTTGTTGGTTGTGGAGCGATCTCATGGAGAAGTATGAAGCAAACAATCATTGCATCATCTACAATGGAGGCTGAGTTTGTGGCATGCTTTGAGGCCACAATGCATGGTTTATGGCTGAGGAACTTTATCTCAAGGCTTGGAGTTGTCGACTCTATAGCCAGGCCACTGAGAATTTATTGTGATAATTCATTTGTAGTATTTTTCTCCAAGAATGATAGGTATTCTAAAGGTGCTAAGCACATGGAGCTCAAGTATCTAAGCGTCAAGGAGGAAGTACAGAAACAAACAGTATCCATAGAACATATTAATACTACGCTTATGATAACAGACCCATTAACGAAGTGTCTAGTAGCAAAGTAGTATAAAGAACATGTTGATAGAATGGGTCTTATGATGTGACCATCTTAATGAGCTCGTGGATGCTTTTTAATTCTATTTGGACACTAAATGATATTTATTATGGTTGTTTTGTTTCTATTTTTTGTCTTTCCACTTTATATGTATATTAAATGGTGTGAATGAATGATGACAAGATAATGTCTACAATAGACATGAATTGGAACCTATGCAGTATTAGCCTTAATTGTTCCAATTAAAGATTATGTTAAATTAAGTTACTGGTGTTGTGGTACATGGAAGAGAATTTGTTGATTATATAACAGAGGACCGCCATGACTCACATTAGTAGCTGGTTTATCATTGATATTACGGAACTCTTGAAATGTATTTTAAGCTATGAAGGTTTCAGGATATGAATTTGTGCAATATGGTTAATTTCCTGTAATAAACTCATGAACATAAAATATTATTTTATGCGCGTATGAGCCAAATAAGAGAATTTAAGAGTTTTATTTAAACTCTATGCCCCACACACTTATCTTTAGGGGTGTAAACCGGACCGGACCGAACACCCTATAGGGACCGGACTGGACCGATAATTATCGATCCGGTCCGGTCCGGTCGGTCCATTCAGTCCGACCTTTTTTTTTTTTTTTTTAAATCAATTAGTAAAAAAACATTTATTTAAAATACTAAATTAAATTAAGTGACTTATTAATGTGAATTATGTAACAAACTCAATAAAAAAATATTTTATATGATTAATGATAATAAATTACATTATTAATTTATATAATTATTATATAATTAACTAATTGATATTATATATTAGTTAATTCATAGAATATTAACAAGTGTTAATAACATATTTAAAATTTTATATTGTTAATAGTGATAGGTTAGATGAAGATATATATAAAATATTGTTAATTTATAAAATATTAACAAGTATTAATAACATATTTAAAATTTTATATTATTAATTGTACAATTATTATATAAATAATATATATAATATTTTATTTTTTTTATTTTTTATTCGGTCGGTCCGGTCCGAGAAATCTCCACCTCGAGACCGGACCGAAGACCGAAATTCTCCTATTTATTGGACCGAAACCGACCATGCATTTGGTCGGTCCGGTCCGGTCCGGACCGAACCGGTCGGTCCGGTCGGTTTCTCCTGTCCGGACCAACCGGTTTACACCCCTACTCATCTTGATAGAGTTTGAAATAGCTCAAAATTTATCAGTTAGTAGATGAGTTATAATGAGATAAGAAAACTCCTAAGAGATAAGATTAACTTTATATCTCTAATTACAGTTAAACACAAAGTTTTAGATTTCTTGATAGTCAGAAGTCTATAAATAGTACTGAGGGGTTAAGAGTTCTCATCTACTACATTAGAGTGACTCTAGCCATCGAGAGACACATGTGAAGCTAAGTTGCGAGGGTGATTCTTCTCTCATAGTCAGATTAATTTTTTCATCAAACCGATGGAGAAAAGTACATGTTTAGGAGAAAGGTACATGTTTAATTATCATTATTTTATTATTGTGGATCATAGAAAATCAAAAATCCAATTATTAATATTTATGTTAAAATATTTAACAAATGAAACTCTTCTCCGTTGAGTTCTCAAGGATTATTCCAGATATAATAAAAAGAAAAGAAAAGAACGACCATTAGATCGAATGATTCAGAATCATTCAACAAAGTCCAAAATCCGTCATCAACAATCAGCAACACTCGTACAGTTTAATGTCAACACGAAGACGGAAATAAACTTCTCCCTCAAAGGCATCAGTCATCAAAGTGGCTATTCCTCTAGCCATGAAGAAGTCACCGGTGCCACCAACCACAGATATATCCCTAGTCTTGTTCATCAGAGGATCAGCCCCAGCAAAGTTTATGCTCCCCTTGTGCCGCGTAGAGTTGAAAACAAAGGAGAAGCCAAGCCAGGCAGTGAAAATGTCCTTTTGATCATAAAGATAAAACCCTTGGGCACGACCAACTGGGGTTGAGTGCAGATTGTTGTCTAAGGTTATGGGGTCGTCAAACACAACCATGTCACCAAAATGGCTTTGTCCTGCCATTATGGTTCTGTTCCCCCAGGCTGGTGCACCTACAATGGCTGAAGTTGCATTCTTCGAGTTCTTTCCATTATAAATAATGTCATGGAAATAGAACATCAACCTTTTACAAGGGCGGCGAACTTTGATTTTCCCAGTGGATGCTGCGGTAGTACTGGATATTCCAACGAGTAGGAAGAGGAGGAAGAAAGATAAAATCAGATTTTTAAGCTCCATTGTACTCAATTAATTTCAATGGAAAATGGGTTCGAGAGATACAAGAAGTACTAGATCATGCTTTGAGGGGATGAGGGTCAGACATTTTATATAGAAGTACTGAGCTACCATAAATATGTTTTTATATAGGATGGAGTAGTGCTAAGTTAAGTGTTGCTTAAAAGAGATTTTGACACAGTTGTTTTATCCGATCGAGCTGGCCGTTCTTTAAGTTTGCTTCATCTCTACGACTACGTAATCAATGCAGGCATAATACATTTTGTGACCAAAAAAGGGAAACAAAGGTTGCAGTAGATGTCCTGTCTGCCATATCTGTGGAGAGCTACCTCAATTATTTTAATCCCATAAAATTAATCTAACATTGTCTCTTTTAGGACAGCGGCGCCTTTCGATCAAGACGCGGCCTTGTGCCTGCAACAATGTTTACCCTCTCGCGTTGGACTGCCCTTAAAAAACCATTAACGGTTGAAGACTAACTATTGATTCAAAAATCCTAAAACTAGCTCTAAGTATGGCTCAATTTATCGACATTGACTCGGTAATAGTCATATTCCTATTGGACCATCGTCAGATATTAATTTGATTAAATTTGTAATCTTCAGGATTAATGTTGATTGATCGATATGACAGTATTTAATGCAATTTATAATTATTATTTTTAATAAATTTTGGTTGATTTGCAGTTGGCACTGTGTTTTGGTTATATCAGAGGTACTGATTTGTAGGAGTTTCTCCTGTACCCCTCCTTTTATCCTCTTGGCCAGATAACATACCCAATAAAATTATTATTTTGTCAAGAAAGGGCAAAAAATGATTGCTTGTCGAAGTTCTATATATGTTACAGGAGTCAAGGCCGTGATCATACAAAAAGTTTGGATCCATATATAATTGGAGGTTAATAAATAGAAAACGGCGATGATCTTAATTCCCAAATTTTCTATAATTCCTTTATGCTGAATCCTTCAAACGCTTTTTCCATACACTACAAGAAATCAAGTATTTTCCAGCGATTTTAAAATCGCTGCAAAAGAAATCGTCGCAATAGACTCTTATTTACGGCGATTTTTAGATCGTCGTTGAAATTCAACGGAATATATGACGAAAATTTATGTTGAAATTATTGTTTATTTATTTGCGGCGATTTTTCACCATTTGCGGCGATTTTTTTGTCGTCGCCAATTACTATAGTGGAATTTTAGTTGCAACGAATAGGAAAATCGCCACAATAGATATTTTGCGGCGAATGAATCTTATTAGCGGCGAATATAAAACGCGGAGAAAAGCATATTAAAAAATTCACCAGAATACTATTTGCGGCGAATTTTTAATCGCCAATAATGAGCTATCTCAACAATTCAAATTCATTGAAAAATGAGAGATTCGTTTTGGGGCGAGTTAATATCGCCGCACATTATCATGTTAAAATTAAAATCCCGCGGTCATTTTCTTTTTTTCCCTCCACACACCCCCCCTTCCTCCCCCCCCCCCCCCCCCCCCCCCCCCCACACAGGTGTCTCTTCACCGGCTCAGCCCCTGACCCTCTGACAGGCTGTGCATGCTGCGCCACCATACATCACCTGCAGCGTACCCCCCTCTGCTTCTCCCGCAGCTAGCAAATCTCTTTTCCTTTTCCCAGTCGGGCTGTCTCTCTCTCTTGGATTGCTCTACATCGCCGCCGCTAGGAGCACCTTTCGCCACCACTC